>NC_090827.1:74425752-74728782 GCF_028021215.1 Eschrichtius robustus
CTGAACATAACTTCTTATAAATAAGGCAGCTCGTTACTCTGCCCTTTTGCCAGGTGTCAGAAGCTTTGCTGTTTTATGTTTTGGAAGTATGTCCAGCTGATTCTCCCTTACAAGATGCAAGAAAAATAGAAAAATAAGTAATTATGAAGACAGGGTCTCCAGACTTGGTTCTATGTTTTTAATATGTAATCTCCTGCAAATCCCTTGAACTCTATCTCAGGTTAATTAGTAAAAGTAGATATTACTGTTTTTATCTACTGGTGATTATCTAGGTACTCATACCATGAAATCTGTGCATGTTACTTATGTACTGAGAATAATCTTTTATTCAACAGATTTTCATTACAGTGCCATACTCTTCCAAGAACTGGGAATACAGCTGTGAACAAAATTATATTCTTGTCCTCCTGGAGTTTATATTCAAGTGATGGCAGACAGACAATAAACAAACAAATAATGTGTCAGAATAAGAGAATAAGGAATGCTAATGGTGAGAAGAGGCAGTTTTACATAAAGTGATCAAGGTTGTATCTCTGACAAAATGACATTTTAGCAGAAACCTGAAGGCAATAAGACTGTGAGTCATGTTGGTAACTAAGGAAAAGGTGTTCAATGCAAGGAACAGCAAGGAGGACAGTATTCTTAACCAAGAGAGAACAAAAGCAAAAAGAAGAATATCAGAAGATGAAGTTAGAGAAGTAGAAAGGGGCTGGGCAGTATAAAGCCTGTTGTCCGTGGAAGGGTTTGGATAAGGCACAGGTATGGCAGAGTCTCATTTACACTTTAACAGGATCACTCTGGCTAAGCATTAGAGAATAGACTAGAAAGCAAGAGGGGAAGAAGAGAGACCAATTTAGAAGGCCGTTGCAGAAGCCTTGAGAATAGCTCAAGGTGTTTTGAATGAGACGTAAGTGAGTATATGGAGCATAATATTTGAGAAGGTAAAATGTTCAGTGGAAAGCTCAGCAAGTCAAATATAAAAGACAAAGTCAATCCTAAATCACAAAGGAAAGATTTAAAGATTTTCACCTGAGGTAACTATTACAGTGGGAATGTGTAACTTATCTTCAGTATGTAATAGTCTACCAGTTGTTTTTTCAATGGGTGACATTTCTTTGCAATTGAGGGAAAAACGGAATTTTCCCTTTTTCATCTACTGGTAGAGTCCTCACCTTCAAAAACCAGTTCTTCCTCTTTTTTTTTCACATGATAAATCTAAACACACAAGCAGAACATACACACAGAGATACAGTGTGTTCAGTATGATCCGTGATAGCCTATACTTGAATACAAAGAAGCTGTTTAAGTACATTTCACTTCCTGATCCCCTTCTGGCTCTGCTGTCTGCCACCCACCCCTCACCATTCTTTCATAGAATCTGATTTACAGAGGAATACGGGAGAGTGCAGAGGGTCAGATTTCCTTCACATATTTTTCTGCCCCTAATTCACCATTTTTCTCCTATTTCTGTCTTCTGTATTTTGAAACCCCATAAGATGGAAATAAAAACCATTTTTTGATTAAAGAACTTACTTTGATTAAAGAAAATTCAGCATGATGGAAGAGGGCAATATTAGAGATAAAGGAGAGAGCTAGAGAACTAGGGAGGAACGATGGATGAAGGGAGGGGAAATAAGATGAAAGAAAGAAAGGAAATGGGAGAGTAAAATATGGAGGTGAGGAAGAACTGAGGTTTGCAATCCACCTTGCCAGGGAGCACCTGCCCAGGAGGACTTCTGCCCTACTAGCCTCTGTCATTTTCTCTAAACACCCAGGGATTCCTCTGTCTTCATGAGGCCTATCACCCCGGGGTTTTATCAACACAGTTTATTTTAGAAGGTGGAACACCACTAGGAGGATAAAAGGGGCGTGGGATAGGATAGAATATTTCCTCATTATTTGGGAAGTTGTGTCAGGTAATGCCTAAGGTTGTTTTCTACTTCAAGGCACGAAATTTTCATTGTCACTTTTAACCTGAGTTATTTTTATCTTAAAATTATTTTATTCTCTCTTCTTCTGTTTTTTGTTTTTTTGTTTTAACTCAAGCTGTTGGGGCATGTGGCTCACTAATGCTTTTTCTGTTTTAGACTGACTCCTGTGAGGGACCCACTAACCTAAACTTCTGGCCTCCTCTGGTTGTCCTGACCTTGGATTTAGATTCAGCACAATCATATTCCAGTGCAACGAATGTCAGTGGAATTGGAGAGCTGATGTTTGATCCACTCCTGCTCAGAGATAGCCGGGTGTGCCTACTCTATATTTTGTTAGCGCCTAATTATAGAGATACACATACCACACACACACAAAACCACCCTCTCTTTACCATTATGACCAGCAACTTTACTCTTTATAGGAAAATACTTCATGTATTTATGTGCCTAAAAATGTCACAGCATTCTAAGAAGCACAATGAAGAAGTAGCAAGTTTGTAAAAACACGTGTGGCATTCATGACTGGGCATAGTTACCCGCAAAGTTTGTCCATTCTTTTCCCATAACTTATTCATTCATTCATGTGACAGTTATTTTTGATCACCTGTTATGTACCACATGCTTTCAGAGATATAAATAAGTTGAACACACTGAATGAAAGATAAGAAAAGAATTGAGAGGTAAACTATAATTACACACATCATAAGATAACATATTTCTTACTATAAGTATTTAATTTGAAACCTGAATATACCACTTCAGAAAAATCAGGTCTTTCCTATAAACAAATTGCATTTGAACGGCATGAATAACTAGTTATTGTTTTTAACATTTCACACTCAATATCTTGCATTCATATTTCCAGAGAACTTAAGGGCTGAAGAACTTTCGCAGATTAGCAGAGAAAATTGATTCACCAATCACAGAGATGGCATCTCCTCTGCGGAAGGAGCTGGCAGCTTTTTAACAATGTATAATTAACATCTTGCTGGATTTTTTAATGTTCCAAAGAGATATGTGTCTTCTTTCTTAGAGGTAATAGAGGTAAACCAGGAACACTAGGGAATTGGGAAACACTCAAGAATTATGAACTACTTGTCTTTCCTTCTCCTTCAGTGACAGTTTCTCTTTTTCTCAATTCTCAGGGCTCCATTTCAATACATTACACAAAAAGCAGCTTTCTTAACATGGTTTGGGAGGTTAATGAATTTCCTGGATCCAGAAATCCATGAAATTATAAGCAAACTTTAGCATTTAGTACATGTGTTAGAAAACAAACAAAGAAACAAAAACCAATGCAAACTAGTTTAAATGAGAAAGGGAATTTCTTAGCTCGTGCTACCAAAATGTCAAAAAGTACAGTTGGCTTCAAGAAACTCTTGTTCCCAAAGCTCAAAAAATATTAGGGCTCTGTCTTCTCCTTACCTCAATACAGATCTCTGAAATGTGGCAGAAATGATGACTTCTACCT
Source organism: Eschrichtius robustus (assembly GCF_028021215.1). Lineage (NCBI taxonomy): Eukaryota > Metazoa > Chordata > Mammalia > Artiodactyla > Eschrichtiidae > Eschrichtius > Eschrichtius robustus. The sequence goes on from NC_090827.1 coordinate 74,429,155, forward strand.
GCCCAAGACTCACATCCTGCCACCTGAAAATTTAAGGGAAAAAGGGCACCCTCCCCACAGAGGGATATAATAATTAATTTTATGTGTCAACTTTACTGGGCTAAGAGATGCCCAGATGGCTGGTAAAACACTATTTCTGGGTGTATCTGTGAGAGTGTTTCCAGAAGAGATTAGCATTTGAATTAGTACACTGAGTAAAGAAATTAGTTAGCCCTCACCAGTTACAGGGGGCTATCCACCCACTCTGCAATGAACAAAAAAAAGGTAGAGAAAGGAGAATTGGACCTCTCTGCCTGAGTAGGAACGTCCATCTTCCTCTGCCCTCAGACATCAATGCTCCTGGTTCTCGGGTGTTCGAACTCCCACTGGGACTTACACAATTGGCTCACTTGGTTCTCAGGACTTTGGGTTTGGACTGGAACTACATCATCAGCTCCAAATAAACCACAATTAAATGGGTTCCACCAATGAAGAGGGGGGAGATTTACCCTAAGAAAGAGGGAGTGGTATGGCCACCAAAAGCAGCAGATCAGTCCTAAGTGTCTTATATGCATATTTATAAGCAGGAGAAGAAAGTGTCGAAAACTTTCTTCAGATTCTAAAAGGAGTCTGTGATGTCCTCCCAAAAGTTTAAATAGCATTGTAATGAGTATAGTGTTATTACCTGGAGGTACAGAGAAAGAAAATCCCCAAGAATGAAAAAGCAGGTATTTTTCAATGGCAATAGGATTTTGACCAGCATGAATTTCCTCTTGTCAAATAACCGTTAATTTAGCATCAAGAGATTCATTCAAGTTCTTACAGAGATGGAGATCATAAACTTTCAAGAGCCTAAATCATGTGCTGAATATAAACTCAGTTTCTCGTGAGATGAGTTTGTTTGTTGTTGTTATTTTTCTTCTTGTTTTGACTGGTAGGCCCTACAATCATGACACATGCGGATAATCACAAAGAGACTGTTTTATCTCCCACTGTCTTTTCAAATTCATTTCGTGTGGTAAGCTCTTCGCCTGCTCTTGGATAAAAACTCAGGCACTGTCATGACCCATGTGATGACTCAGATAATAAGAGCCATGTTACTTCAAATTGTCAAACACAGTGAGACTCAGAAAATTAGAATGACTATAATACTAAAACTCTGATCTTCATCTAATTTTTCTGTGAAGTCCTGGCTTCATTTTTATGTCTAAAGATTTTTGAGGCACATCCAGCCTGCAACTGTAATAATGTGCATAGATTGTTTAAAAAAAAATCCTGAATGGATCCAACATATAACACAACCAGAACACTGAACAAGCAAGACTAATGGAATCCAATTCCAAAGCAACATTTTCTTTTTTCTTCTCTCCTGGCCTTTTATCTTTGTTTGGAAAAGCTTGCTTTTCCTATCCTGGATAATAGTTGCTTACTGCTCAAAATTTAGACAATACAAAGTTTCCTTAAAGCAACAAATGCATAGATTTGATTCACTTCTTAGCATATCCAGACTAATATAATAATCCAAGATCCCACTTTCCTTCAAAGTTATAGCTACTTTGCTCCCTGCTAGGGCCTACAGAAGATAGAAAAATAAATGAGCCAAGTAAGAAGGCATATTCAGCTTACTTTTTTCTCCCTGTGTTCCTCCACTATATTGCTAACCATGGTTTCTGAATCCTCTGAAGCTGAAGCATAAGGAGGGAGAGATTTTAATTAGAGAGGCGAACATTTGTACTTGTTACTGTCATAGCTGGTTCTATATTCTCTGGTCCTGGCTTTTTCTTGCACAGCACATTGGTTGGTCCTGCCCCAGTTGCTACCGACCTCTCACCTGGAGTATTTTTGATTTAGACCGTGCTCTCACCTTATCACTTCCTTCTTCCTCAGCCCATCAGAGTCCAGCAATTCATGTCCAACTTTTTTGTGCTGAGTCTGTTTGCTCCTCTAAGCAACCCACTTGGTCAGGACCTGAAATGATTTTACTCAAGTCTGATCTCACCATTGTCCACATCATGTTCAAGTGACGCAGTCACTCGTCCTTAGCCCTCACATGCTCAGGGAGTGTAGGCCCATCCGCACAGAGTCACTTCAGCCCTGACCATTTAGGTATCTCAGGTGGATGCAGACACTAATCCATGGTATCCTCTATTCCTGCTCCTCCAATGCACACGGCATGTGTCATGTTCTCCCTCTATACTTGGATTAAAAGGAGAGGCCAATGGTGGAGGCTTTCCAAAGAAATTCTTTCTCAATCTCCAATAATCTGATACTTTATAATACCAATTTTGGCAAGGGATAATATAATTGATTTTCGAATATTTCCTTAATATTTTTGCATTTCGTTCTGGCTCTTCATTTTGTAATATCATCTTTATTTGATTCTGTTGACTCAATCAAATGTTCTACTTTAACAACCTGTTAAAATGTTATTTGTTATTTTTAAATGTATTTCTCATTTTGTGTCCGATAATATAATTCTAAATAAAATCAAGTAGAAAAATGTCTGTATGATTCTATGAATCACAGTGTTTACATATCAATTCCAGTTACAGTGTCCATTTACTCTGAAATTGTTCAACAAGAATGACTGTATGTCACGAGTAATTGTTTCAACTTCTCCTTAGGTGGATATATTTGTTCCACGGAGTTAGCCTTTCTCTGGAATATATATGTTTGCTGCTTTCCTCCAAGTCATAATACGGAGTCCATAAACATGTATACACTATCCATTTCATCCTGTTCACCTTAAATGAAACTTTCCTGCACATGGATATTGTCCCTCACCTATTGCATATCCCCATGCCCAGAATTAGCCCAGACAACTTTTCTCTTGACTTACTTGCTTCTTCTACCCTCTTATCTCCCCATCTTAGCTCTTGGCAATAACTTTGTTCAAAAGACTATTTGAAGGAGCTACTCTGGCTCCCATGGTAATGGATGTGTCCTTTGCCCTACAGTGACCCACATCCAGGCACCCCTGGGACACTCCTGAAACTCTCATCAGTGCCTAGGCCCATCAGTTAAGAGGGATTCAACACAAAAGGCTAACTCTTGTCATCTAATGGCGGTGTTTATGTGTGCCTGTTTTCATGGCAGTATTAATTGCTATCACAAGACAAGGATCTGTTACAATTAGCTATTTATTTGATAGTGTCCATTTGATTATTTATTTTTATCTTGAAAGCAGAGTGCAATTTTTAAAGTGCATTTGTCCCTTCGCTCTCTGACTAAAATAGGGAATGATTTCTTTCTTCTCATTCTATCTGTCAAAGCATCACAAACAAAGCTTTGATGGATGATCAGCCATGATGAATTAGAATTATGTCATTACTAGAAAATGTCCCATCATCACTTTTCCAAGTGTATATCAATTATAGAGTCTTTGAATTTAGATATAAGTAGCCAGGAAAACATCTTCTTGTCTCTGCCCTTCATGTAGTACCTTTTGCAGTTAACTCTTTCTTTGCTTTGTCCCTAATGGCTGTGATTTTAATACTATCGTATCAACCTAAATAATAGCTTGGGCTTCCTCTAAAGACATTCCTTTTGACAATCTTCTTACTCATACTGCTGGATTCCTCCAGCACTTCCTAATAGAGAGCAACCAAGTGAAACTGAAATAGAGAGAACATTTCATTCCAGATTCAAACAATTGTCACTCACACAAGTTGACATTTTGAGTCTCATTTTACTGTTTCAAGAATAAGTCATGCACTTACTATACACTGTCTTATAATATTTCACCAATATGCTTCCAGTCTGTATGATACAATAAAATTCCTTGGTATTCTACCTAGCAATATTTCCCCTACTTACAAGTAAGGCGATAAATGAACCACTCACTGAAATATGCTCCTTAGGGAGGCAGCAAAGCACGATGGTGCTTATGGCACTGGAGCCCTAGGAAAAAGTAAATGAGCTTGAGAATCAAAGAGAATTCCCTGGTGGTCCAGTGGTTAGGACTCTGAGCTTCCACTGCAGGGCGCACGGGTTCGATCCTTGCTTGGGAACTAAGATCCCACATGCTGCGCAGCCAAAAAAAAAAAAAGAATCAAAGAGAATTGTGACAACTTGGATGCTTTTGATGGCTTCTCTTTTGCAAGTTCTCAAAGCACATTTGTTCTATTTTACTTTTCACATTTTTGATATCTGAAAATTAATATACAAAATATATATGAATGCCCAGTATGGCTGAGAAATTAGATTCAGCCCATTGGAGTTAATGATAAGAAAAAAACTGTTTTTCTTGCAGAACTCAGTATTAATATATACAATAATTTTAAGTTTTTTCAAACTAGGCAGTATGCACATTGTATTCCTTTGGTAAAGAGGAATGGAATGCAAATTATTGGTCTCTCTTCAGTGCCTAGAGAAAATTATAGAAGAAACAAACAAAAAAAGTTACATTAAAAGTGGAAATTTACATAGGAAAGAACAGGCTTTTTATCTGTTTTGATAGAACTTTATTTAACAATATCAGAAGTCTTATTTTTATAATAAGAAAACATAGAAACTATAAGATAGAATATGTGTAGAAATACTGTGTTTTATCATGATCGCAGAGGATAGCTTAATCATCTCAATGCTGTATTCACTCTGTTCAAAAACAAAAAAGAAGTCTCATTTGGAGAAATCATACCTTACTTTTTTATTACTATTTTCAAATTTTTATTTTAAAATAAAGTTTGATTCCATATTCATGTGGAATTCTCAGTCACATTCTGTAGGCAACTACCCAGCTTCATAATTGCTGAGTAATAAGCAGAAGAGAAGAGAACTTCCTTAATATTTTCAGTTAGTGAAATCCACTGGAAGGAACATTCAATTAAACATGGACAGGACTATAGTCTAGCTACAGATCTTTTATAAAACTATTTGTTTTCCTTGCAAAAAAACAAGGTGAAAAAATATATAAATGCTCTAAAAAGTGTAAAATGCAACCCAAACATAAAACATCTCAATGACAGAGCTCATTTTAGTCCTTCTGGATTTTTCTAACTTTGACACTATTCATCAGAATGGTTTCAGCATTTATATTCAATAACAAGAGTAAAGAAAATCAGATGACAGGTGAAATTCAAAAGGAGATACATCCACGCCACATGACTCTTATCTCACTGTGACAACACTAATACATTAGCTGGTGTGGCAGACAGACTCCAGGGCAGCTGCCTGTGATCTTTGTTTCCTAGTATACACATCCTTGTTATAACCCTTACTCCCTGCGCATGGGTGGGGCCTGTCACTCCTTCCTAGCCAACAGAACATGGCAAAGGTGATGAGATGCTACTTCTACGATTGTGTTACTATCTACAAGGTTCTGTCTTGCTAACAGACTCTCTCAAAAGACTCTACTTGTAGGCTTGATGAAGTAAGGAGCCATGTTGGAAAAGACACATGGCAAGGAACTGTGGGTGGCCTCTATGAATTGTGAGCAACTTCTAGGAGCTGTGCACAGCCTCCAACAGACAGCTAGCAAGAAGGCAGGTCTCGTGGTATATAGTCACAAGAAAATGAATTCTGTCAACAGCCTTTGTGAGCTTAGAAATGGATTCTTCCTCATCTCAGATAGGAGTGCAGTCTGGTCACATCTTGACTGCAGTTTTCTAAGAGCCTGAGCAGACGTCTCAGCTACTCTGTCACTAGATTCCCAACTCCTAACCCACAGAAACTGTGAAATAATAAAATGTGTGCTGTTTTAAGCTGCTAAGCTTATGATATTTGTTATTCAGTAACAGAAAACTAATATAGTTGGTAACGGATTCATTATTAACCTGACCTAGCTAGTGACAACTATCAAGCCAGGAGGTTAAATGATCTTTTGATAAGTCACAGCCTGATATTGATCATCATTCCCTCTGAAATACTGATAATAAATTTAATATTCCCACATTTGCACTGAATCAGTTGGCTGTACCTTAAAATTTGGAAATCTAAATCAAAAGATTATTTGCCATTAACAATTATCTACATGTTTCTTCTCACTCCAACTGTAAGAAATATCAAACAATACTGGGTCCAAAGGTATATAAATGAGTAAAAATGTGTCTGTAAACTATCTCTAGTTCTTTCATTACAACTGTCTGCTTCATCACCAAGAAGGCCTAGAATATCAGACACTCTTTGTAGCTGAAACAATAAGAATTTGTGCAGACATGCTATAAGCAGAGCATATTTATTAAGTGCCACTCAATATGTCTACTTTCTAATATCAAAAGGCACCAACTATTTTATTTCCATTTTCCCATTCTGTTCTTCTTTTTTTCCCCATTCTCTTCTATTATTTCCTCAACATTGGAGTCTGTTCTTAATTTCTGATTTAAATGTTCCAAAGTGCAGAATGCAATAATCAATTATCTAACACTAATGGTTATTCTCCTTGCCCAGTGGGCTCTAAGTACTAAAAGGAAATCTGTTAGGTCTTCTCCCCTTATATGAGGATTCTATGAGATTAAATTCTTAGCTCTAGTGTGAAATGTATTAGCAACCATCCAAAACTAGGTGAGCTAATTCACTGCTTTTCCCAACAGAGAGACACCAAAGAGGACTTTGGATCACTCAATTTGAATGTTTCTATTTAAGTATAGATGACATAGTGAGCACAAAAATATCCTTTTCTCTAAAAGTAAGACCTCCTACCTACCAAGACATGCAGTGCTTTCCTGGGCCACTTCTCCCTATTCTAGTGGGAACGCAAACTATTTTTGTATCAGAGTAAGTGCTGGAAATTGTTCAGCTACTATTTTCTAGTGTTTTTTTTCCCACCACGTTTGAGTAGTTTTATCTCATAGATGTCCAACTAAGTACACAGCCAGGACTAGAGCATCGTTACTTCTCTGCAAATCTGCAGGTCTCTTTCTGCCCTACATATTCTAGCCACCCTGCCTTCTTGTCACTCTGATTTCTATGTTCTCAATTCAGGGTGACTGCTACGCTCTGTTTAGGATCTTGCCCCCTCTTCACCTTCTCTCTGTAGCAGTCTGGAAACTGCTTTTGGATATGAAGGTGAAGCAATCATAGATTAACCTCATTTTTTACCCCTTTTTTGTAGATCATTGTGTATTGCCTAATGTTGAAAAACAGTTGTTTCATATATTAGTCCAGTTTTCTGGTTGTATCAAAGGAGTGCTATTCTAATGGCAATTAATCTTTTCTTGGCCAATACCAGGAGTCCTCATATCTTTTTCACTCTATCCTTCACAAAATGAAGGACACCATGTGTGACTTGGCATTATCATAGACAGCACCCATACCACACAATTGAACCCCGAAGAAATGATAAGCTGGAGAGAGAAGTTTTTGCTCTGGGGAAAGTAATTTGGTGGCTCAATGGACAAGAGCAGACATCCTGGGTTTATATCCTGGTGTGCTACCTATTAGCTATGTGACCTTTTGCAAATCATTAAATGTTCTCTGCCTCAATTTCCCCATATGTCAAACGTGGATAGCAATAATACCTCTCATATGAGTGTTGTGAAGATTAAATTCTTTGATACATGCAAAGTGCTTGAAGAGTGCATAGCATATGTTAATTATTATATATTACTTATAATTATAATAATTATTATTACTATTATAGCTTGAGGAGATGAGAAAAAAGGTGTTGAGAAAAATGGGTGATATGACTACTTGGTTGGAGAGTAAAAGACAATACTCCTCAACACTTGTGGGCTATGTATTACCAAGGGTGGGTTATATTACCAAGGATGGGTTCTGTAGCCTACACTAAGGCTAAAGTTCAAGAAAGTGTCCTGAAAGTAAGTGCAGTTGCAGCTAGAGAAGAAAAAAATTTCTTGATAGATATAGAATTAAACACAAAGTCAGAAAATTTTGTGAAATGCTCTTCTCTGATGGCCTTTAAAATTAGGCAGATCCAGGATCCTCTGAATACAAGGGTAAAGTTCTAAATTGGCCTGATAGCAGAGGGTGTGCATTCACCCATGTGTTTGTTTCTTCATTCAATAAACGGTGATTAGCATCTATTATGGCTTTTGTTGAGGCCTTATCTGATACAAAGATGAAGCATGTGCTTCCCAACCTTGACAAGCTCAGAATGAAGAGGTAAAGGATGATATAAAAACACATAATTTCAAGGCAATGCAAATAGATGTCTAGTTAGAGTGTAATGAAAGAACCAAAAATAATTGCCTAAGAGTACTTGTAGCCTTAATTTAAGGTTAAAAGATACAGTATTGACAGTTTATTTTAAAACAGCAACTCATATTATTTTCCTACAGAAATCTCAAAGAATTAATTTTTTTTAAATGGAAAGGATGTTTTGATTCAATGATAGTGAATGATTAACCATTATATGCCAATAAATGTATTTAATGACCAGTTAAATTTAATCTTCAAATATTCAAAGATTAAAATAAAAGCAAAGATAAACAATGTTTCTCCCCACTTTGGCCTCCCTTTGTAGATCTCTCTAAACTCTATGATTTCAAAAAATGAATGATGACTAATTCCAGATACCCCCATGAAGATAATCTTCTGAAAACCCATCTTATTTCATTTGACCTAATGAGGGACTGAAGATAGGTGTGTCAAGTGTAATAGAGAATAAGAAATAAAAAAGATAGCTACCAAGTCGTGATAGATGTGCAATTCTGTGAATACTCTAAAAATCACTTAATTGTACACTTTAAAAGCGTGAACTTGGGAGACTGGTTCAGGATGGAGGAATAGAAGGATGTGCGCTCACTCCCACTTGCGAGAGCACCAGAATCACAACTGCTGAACAATCATTGACAGGAAGACACTGGAACTCACAAAAAAAGATACCCCACATCCAAAGACAAAGGAGAACCTGCAATGAGACGGTAAGAGGGGTGCAATCACAATAAAATCAAATCACATAATGGCTGCGTGGGTGACTCACAAACTGGAGAACACTTATACCAGAGAAGTACACCCACTAGAGTGAAGGTTCTGAGCCCCATGTCAGGCTTCCCAACCTGGGGGTCCAGCAACAGGAGGAGGAATTCCTAGAGAATCACACTTTGAAGGCTAGCAGTATTTGATTGCAGGACTTCAACAGGACTAGGGGAAACAGAGACTCCACTCTTGGAGGGCACACACAAAGTAGTGTGCACATCAGGACCCAGGGGAAGGAGCAGTGACCCCATAGGAGACTGAACCAGACCTACCTGCTAGTGTTGGAGGGTCTCCTGCAGAGGCAGGGGGTAGCTGTGGCTCACCATGGGGACAAGGACACTGGCAGCAGAAGTTCTGGGAAGTACTCCTTGGTGTGAGCCCTCCCAGAGTCCGTCAATAGTCCCACCAAAGAGCCGGGTAGGCTCCAGTGCTGGGTCGCCTCAGGCCAAACAACCAACAGGGAGGAAACCCAGCCCCACACATCAGCAGACAAGCAGATTAAAGTTTTACTGAGCTCTGTCCACCAGAGCAACACCCAGCTCTACCCACCACAAGTCCCTCCCATCACAAGCCTCTTAGATAGCCTTATCCACCAGAGGGCAGACAGCAAAAGCAAGAAGAACTACAATTCTGCAGCCTGTGGAAGGAAAACCACCTTCACAGAAAGACAGACAAAATGAAAAGGCAGAGGACTTTGTACCAGATGAAGGAACAAGATAAAAACCCAGAGAAACAACTAAATGAAGTGGAGATAAGCAACCTTCCAGAAAAAGAATTCAGAATAATGATAGTGACGATGATCCAGGACTTCGGAAAAAGAATGGAGGCAAAGATCGAGAAGATGCAAGAAATGTTTAATAAAGACCTAGAAGAATTAAAGAACAAACAAACAGAGATGAATAATACAATAACTGAAATGGAAAAAGTACACTAGAAGGAAGCAATAGCAGAATACCTGAAGCAGAAGAACAGGTAAGTGACCTGGAAGACAAAATGGTGGAATTCACTGCTGTGGAACGGAATAAAGAAAAAAGAATGAAAAGAAAAGAAGACAGCCTAAGAGACCTCTGGGACAACATTAAACTCAACAACATTCGCATTATAGGGGTCCCAGAAGGAGAAGAGAGAGAGAAAGGACCCGAGAAAATATTTGAAGAGATCACAGTCAAAAACTTCCCTAACATGGGAAAGGAAATAGCCACCCAAGTCCAGGAAATGGAGAGAACCCAGGCAGGATAAACCCAAGGAGAAACATGCCAAGACACAAAGTAATCAAATAGACAAAAATTAAAGACAAAGAAAAATTATTGAAAGCAACTAGGGAAAAACAACAAATAACAGACAAGGGAACTCCCATGAGGTTAACAGATGATTTCTCAGCAGAAACTCTACAAGCCAGAAGGGAGTGGCATGATATACTTAAAGTGATGAAAGGGAATAACCTACAACCAAGATTACTCTACCCGGCAAGGATCTCATTCTGATTTGATGGAGAAATCAAAAGCTTTACAGACAAGCAAAAGCTAAGAGAATTCAGCACCACCAAACCAGCTCTACAACAAAGGCTAAAGGAGCTTCTCTAAGTGGGAAACACAAGAGAAAAAAAGGACCTACAAAACCAAACCAATAACAATTAAGAAAATGATAACAGGAACATACATATTGATAATTACCTTAAACATGAATGGATTAAATGCTCCAAGCAAAAGACACAGGCTCGCTGAATGGATACAAAAACAAGACCCATATATATGCTGTATACAAGAGACCCACTTCAGACCTAGGGACACATACAGACTGAAAATGAGGGGATGGAAAAAGATATTCCATGCAAATGGAAATCAAAAGAAAGCTAGAGTAGCTATACTCATATCAGATAAAATAGACTTTCAAATAAAGAATGTTACAAGAGACAAGGAAGGACACTACATAATGATCAAGGGATCAATCCAAGAAGAAGATATAACAATTATAAATATATATGTACCCAACATAGGAGTACCTCAATACATAGGCAAATGCTAACAGCTATAAAAGAGGAAATCGACAGTAACACAATAATAGTGGGGGACTTTAACATCTCACTTACACCAATGGACAGATCATCCAGACAGAAAATTAATAAGAAAACACAAACTTTAAATGACACAATAGACCAGATAGATTTAATTGATATTACAGGACATTCCATCCAAAAACAGCAGATTACACTTTCTCCTACAGTGCTCAGGGAACATTCTCCAGGATAGATCACATCTTGGGTCAGAAATCAAGCCTTGGTAAATTTAAGAAAATTGAAATCATATCAAGCATCTTTTCTGACCACAATGTTATGAAATTAGAAATTAATAATAGGGGGAAAAAACGTAAAAAACAGAAACAAATGGAGGCTAAAGAATACGTTACTAAATAACCAACAGATCACTGAAGAAATCAAAGAGGAAATCAAAAAATACCTAGAGACAAATTACAACAAAAACACAATGATCCAAAACCTATGGGATGCAGCAAAAGCAGTTCTAAGAGAGAAGTTTATAGCAATACAAGCCTACTTCACAAAACAAGAAAAATCTCAAATAAACAATCTAACCTTACACCTAAAGGAACCAGAGAAAGAAGAACAAACAAAACCTAAAGTTAGTAGAAGGAAAGAAATCATAAAGATCAGAGCAGAAATAAATGAAGTAGAAACAAAGAAAGCAACAGCAAAGATCAATAAAACTAAAAGCTGGTTCTTTGAGGAGATAAACAAAATTGATAAACCTTTAGCCAGACTCATCAAGAAAGAGCGGGAGAGGACACAATTAATAAAATTAGAAATTAAAAAGGAGAAGTTACAATGGACACCGCAGAAATACAAAGCATCATAAGAGACTACAACAAGCAACTCTATGCCAATATAATGGACAACCTTTTAAAAATGGGCAAATTCTTAGAAAGGTATAACCTTCCAAGGCTGAACCAGGAAGGAATAGAAAATATGAACAGACCAATCACAAGTAATGAAAGTGAAACTGTGATTAAAAATCTTCCAACAAACAAAAGTCCAGGACCAAATGGCTTCACAGGTGAATTCTATCAAACATTTAGAGAAGAGCTAACACCCATCTTTCTCAAACTCTTCCAAAAAATTGAAGAGGAAGGAACACTCCCAAACTCATTCTATGAGGCCACCGTCACCCTGATACGAAAACCAGACAAAGAGACTAAAAAAAAGAAAATTACAGACCAATATCACTGATGAACATAGATGCAAAAATCCTCAACAAAATAAGAGCAAACAGACTCCAACAACACATTAAAAGGATTATATACCATGATCAAGTGGGATTTATCCCAGGGATGCAAGTATTCTTCAATATATGCAAATCAGTCAATGCGATACACGATATTAACAAATTGAAGAATAAAATCCATATGATCATCTCAATACATGCAGAAAAAGCTTTTGACAAAATTCAACACCCATTTATGATAAAAACTCTCCAGAAAGCAGGCATAGAGGGAACCTACCTCAACATAATAAAGGCCATATATGACAAACCTACAGTAAACATCATTCTCAATGGTGAAAAACTGAAACCATTTCCTCTAAGATCAGGAATAAGACAAGGTTGCCCACTCTCACCACTATTATTCAACATAGTCAACATAGTTTTGGAAGTTTTAGCCACAGCAATCAGAGAAGAAAAAGAAATAAAAAGAATCCAAATTGGAAAAGAAGAAGTAAAACTATCGCTGTTTACAGATGACATCATACTATACATAGAGAATCCTAAAGATACCACCAGAAAACTACTAGAGCTAATCAATGAATTTGGTAAAGTTGCAGGATACAAAATTAATGCACAGAAATCTCCTGCATTTCTATATACTAATGATGAAAAGTCTGAAAGAGAAATTAAGGAAACACTCCCATTTACCATTGCAACAAAAAGAATAAAATACCTAAGAATACACCTACCTAGGGAGACAAAAGACCTGTATGCAGAAAACTATAAGACACTGATGAAAGAAATTAAAGATGATACCAACAGATGGAGAGATATATACCATGTTCTTGGACCGGAAGAATCAATATTGTGAAAATGACTATACTACCCAAAGCAATCTACAGATTCAATGCAATCCCTATCAAATTACCAGTGGCATTTTTTTACAGAACTAGAACAAAACATCTTAAAATTTGTATGGAGATACAAAAGACCCCAAATAGCCAAAGCAATCTTGAGGGAAAAAAACGGAGCTGGAGGAATCAGACTCCCTGACTTCAGACTATACTACAAAGCTACAGTAATCAAGACAATATGGTACTGGCACAAAAACAGAAATATAGATCAATGGAACAAGATAGAAAGCCCAGAGATAAACCCACACACGTATGGTCAACTAATCTATGACAAAGGAGGCAAGGATATACAATGGAGAAAAGACAGTCTCTTCAATAAGTGGTGCTGGGAAAACTGGACAGCTACATGTAAAAGAATGAAATTAGAACACTCCTTAACCCCATACACAAAAATAAACTCAAAGTGGATTCGAGACCTAAATGTAAGACCGGACACTAAAAAACTCTTAGAGGAAAACATAGGAAGAACACTCTTTGACATAAATCACAGCAAGATCTTTTTTGATCCACCTCCTAGAGTAATGGAAATAAAAACCAAAATAAGCAAATTTGACCTAATGAAACTTAAAGGCTTTTGCAAAGCAAAGTAAACTACAAACAAGATGAAAAGACAACCCTCAGAATGGGAGAAAATATTTGCAAATGAATCAACAGACAAAGGATTAATCTCCAAAATACATAAACAGCTCATGCAGCTCAATATTAAAAAAACAAACAACCAAATCCAAAAATGGGCAGAAGACCTAAATAGACATCTGTCCAAAGAAGACATAAGATAGCCAAGAGGCACATGAAAAGCTGCTCAACGTCACTAATTATTAGAGAAATGCAAATCAAAACTACAGTGAGATATCACCTCACACCAGTTAGAATGGGCATCATCAGAAAATATACAAACAACAAATGCTGGAGAGGGTGTGGAGAAAAGGGAACTCTCTTGCACTGCTGGTGGGAATGTAAACTGATACAGCCACTATGGAGAACAGTATGGAGGTTCCTTAAAAAACTAAAAATAGAATTACCATATGAACCAGCAATCCCACTACTGGACATATACCCACAGAAAACCATAACTCAAAAAGACACATGCACCTCAATGTTCACTGCAGCAGTATTTACAATAGTCAGGTCATGGAAGCAACCTAAATGCCCATCGACAGACGAATGGATAAAGATGTGGTACATATACACAATGGAATATTATCCAGCCATAAAAAGGAATGAAATTGGGTCATTTGTAGGGACGTGGATAGATCTAGAGACTGTCATACAGAGTGAAGTCAGAAAGAGAAAAACAAATATCATATATTAACGCATATATGTGGAACCTAGAAAAAATAGTATAGATGAACTGATTTGCAGGGCAGAAACTGAGACACAGAAGTAGAGAACAAACGTATGGACACCAAGGGGGGAAAGTGGCGGGGTGGGGGGTGGTGGTGGTGGTTGTATGAATTGGGAGATTGGTATTGACATGTATACACTGATATGTATAAAATAGATAACTAATAAGAACTTGCTGTATAAAAAATAAATAAAATAAAATTCAAAAATTCACAAAAAGGATAGCTACCATTTTAAAATATTATTATGTGTCAGGAACTGTTCTAGGTACTTGAGATCACTGCCTGCATTTAACTTACAGTCTTCATCTGAAGTAGCTACTATTACTTTCCATTCTTAGGTATAAGGAAACTGAGTCTCAAGGATGATAAGTAAATATATGTTATGTGGTTCATAAGTGGTGGAGCTGGGATTTGAAACCAGAGCCATGTGTCTCTAAATCCCTAGCTCATAACCATAGTATGTGTTGACCTCAGACCTTAATGGCAAATTTGGTCCAAATTGCTGCAGAAAGTAATAAGAAATGTGGCCCTTAAAGGGACTCCTTCCTGTCCCCAAGGTATTAAGGTACAGGTATAATGGAGTGGTTTAAAACAACAATTATTTAGGAGTTTCATTTACATATCCCATAAAAATTAGTTTCTTTCACTTTATTTCCCCCCATCATTTTCCTTCACCAAGAAGATTTAGCATACTTGTAGAGGAAGAAATATAATCAAGTTACTTCAATAGACAAGATTGATGGGAACTTGGAAAAAAATAA
Source organism: Eschrichtius robustus (assembly GCF_028021215.1). Classification (NCBI taxonomy): domain Eukaryota; kingdom Metazoa; phylum Chordata; class Mammalia; order Artiodactyla; family Eschrichtiidae; genus Eschrichtius; species Eschrichtius robustus. The sequence continues at coordinate 74,444,247 of NC_090827.1, forward strand.
TGATTGAAATTCTCAGCTGCTCTCCAAGGTGATTAAATCCTAATTGAGGAAAGGGCCTTGTGTGAAAACTGCAGGCTACAGTAAGATGGTTCTGTGGCCTCCGAAGAAGATACAGTTGGATGTACCGCATTCAGCAATTGCTTTAGGCAGTTCCATATTGAGTGGTTACAATTCTATAATAGGAAGGGCTGACATTATAATGATTTCTACTCTCCCTAATTATTCTGTGATGTTTGTTGACGTGCATAAGTGATGATATTGAAGCACCATTTAAGAGGGCACAGAGGACCTCTCATTTAAGTGGATGGAACTCAATTTTAGGTGGGGTGCCATTCTATTCCCCTCTTACAATGTATTGTACATCCACCCTTTGAGCTTAAAACCCTCAGGTTATCATTACTTATCAATAGAAGATGACTATTCAGGTGAAGGAATGACGAAGTTCTATTAATATTTAAGCAATAATTTATCATTTGGATTCCCTCCAGAGACAAAATCTTGGAAAAAAATGTTCACAGGTTTTCAGAGAAAGTAATTCTTCATTTTGCAGGTTAGGAAAATGAGGTTTGAAGATATTAAATGCCTTGTCAAAGACAACATAGGATATAAAGAGCAAAACTGTGTGTTTTGTTTTGTTATTGCATTGTGCTTTATTGATTTTTAAGAGAGTATTCTTCATTCTCCAGTCAAATTCATTTAGGAACTTTTCCATGTAATGAGTAACTAAAATATGCTATATCCATAACTCATAACTCATTTAATGGATCTTTTTGGATACAAACCATATGACAGTGGTACAAAAACCAAATGCCATTCCTGGGAGCTTATAATTGAGTGGTGAAGAAAAACACTGAACAGGTAATTGTAACTAAGATTTGGGAAACTGATTTAATTCTTATATGTAATATGGACAGAAATTGAGAGAGAAGCATATCATTGTCTTTTATCAGATGCTTTTTGAGTTTGGAGAAGTGGAAAGAAAAGGAGAAAATCACTGGTGGACAATCTGAGGAAACATTGCAAATCAAAAGTTTCATTAAATGATCAACTCATGTCCTAAAGAGTCTGACTCCATTTTTGATGTTTGGCTTCTGACAGCTTTCAGGACCCACCCCTCCTTTACCCCCTCTTGCCCTGTGTAAGAAAGTCTGGTGTTCCTTCCTGTGGCACCCAGAGGTAAGATCAAACCATGCAAACCCTCATCCACACGTGCGAATATTCCCTTCAGCCCCATCCCTTAACCACAATACAAACCAAAGCCATTACCTCCACATAGCTCAAGGCACTCCAGACAAGCGTGTGTACCTGCCCTGCTCTATTTTGTGTGAAATAAACCTTTTCAGATCCTCTCGATGCATGTGTGACATCATCTGTCTTGACATCTGAAGCAATTTGCGGGAAGAAAGGTTGATCCCACCCTCCACAGTGCTGTGAGCAGAATGATTAGGAGCTGAGCCACCATCATCTGTAGGATTGTCTCTTTCTTTGACTTGCAAACTGGCTCTGCTGCCTGCTGGTGAGCAAGCCCTTGGAGTGGCTGCCCGCTGGCTAGCCTGCACTTGGAGCTGTGCTGCTGCCTGCTGGTAAGACTGGGCTTTGATCTATGCTGTGGTGTTTTTACAAAGTCCTACCAAGTGTCTGTTTTAGATTTATGAACCCAAGTTGCAAGTTTTAAAAACTGGTGTTTAGGGGCAGGAATATGGGATTGAGGCCCTCCCTAAAATGGAGCCGGGTTGTGTGTCTCGGCCTGTACCTTGTGTCTTAGGTTCCTTGTGTCTTGTATTGAGTCATGTGTTTTTATTCCAGCATAAGCCGTGATTATTATACACTCAGGAGAATGACCCTCATCCTGTGACCATGGTTATTTGTTCAATAAGGTATTGCTCTTCATTTTGTGGAACTCAGTAGATAGACTGATCCCCTGTGCCACCTATGAGTCCATCAAGTAGTCACTCATGTGAAAGAAGTCGTCCATACTCCCAAAACCAGATATCCTAACTGGGATCCTAGGAGGCCTCACATATTTCTACCACTGTTGCCCATGCCTCTGTCACCAAAAAAGACCCTGATATTTAAGGTTATAGAAGAAAATACCTATGGCACTCCATGACACAAATGTTTCATCCCTATCCCTATTAAAGAACTAGAAGACACCATACCCTAACGGGTAACTGTAAAATTACAGTTTTTTACAAATTACTTTGTAAAAACAAAGGCTCTGGGTTCAACTGAGGGTCATGGCTTATCAACACGCCAAGAGGTTAATTCCAAGCCAATTTAAACCTAGGGCACCTCAATCCCAATAAGACAACAGTAACCATGGGGAAGGCCCCTAATCCTGACAGTATTTATTTCGGACACTCTAGAGAAAGAAACATACAAATATGAGCAGGCTAGAGAGGACCTCCTGAAATCTACCTAGTAACCACACACAGACACAGACACACTCGCAAGGACCTTGATACCAGGGAAGGAAACAAAAATTGAAAGAGATCTGCTATTTGATCCATTGGAAATCCAAAATTTATTCTATTAAATGGAGGAAAATTCTTTTGAAACCACATTTCCAGGTCATTAGGGTTTCAAGTCCGTGTTATACTGAACCTTATTCTATTAACACATTGGGAATGCAATCTTAGAGATGATGGGCCTTATAGCTCTCACTCTGTAGCAAAGTGTCATTGAGACCATGTGCTATACTTTCATCAACTACTTGTTTACGTGTAAAATTCTTTGATTACATACAGAGTGTACATATGAGTTTTTTTCCATTTTGTCTGTTTAAATAGGACTTACATTAAAAATCAGCAAGGTGGGCAGGTTTTCCAGCATGGACGGCGGGCGGCATTTTGTAAACTCCGGTCTGTTTACTGGTGGTGAGCTTCGCAACCCTGGGCCGGCGTGAGGTCAGGGAGCCAGGAGGGCGCTGTGCTGGCTGCTCTGAGGGGGTCTGAGGCTCGGTGTGGGCGCCATCCGGCCTGACTCTGTCTCGGGGCTGGGGCAGGGGCCGCCGGGCCTGGGCCCCTGCTTCGCCCACAGACTGCGCTGGGAGGGCCGTGCTGATGGGTCCGATTCAGGTTCCACGTTCAGCAGGAACCACTTATGAACCCTGCACCGGGCTGTGTGACCTTTGAGGACGTGGCTGTGTACTTTTTCCCAGGAGGAATGGAGGCTTCTTGATGAGGCCCAGAGACTCCTGTACCGTGATGTGATCCTGGAGACCTTTGCCACTTGTTGTGTCATTGGCTAGACAGTGACCACATCTCTATTACTGCTTCCTTGTCGGCTGTGCTGTGGTTGCCAAGGCTGAGACTTTCATCTTTTAGGTCCTATGTTGTTTTCCAACTGGAGCTGGGAGGTGAACCCTGGGTATGTGACAGAGTAGACATGACTCCAGGCACAGCTAGAGAGACCCAAATTGGGACCTGCCTTGGTGACTGGCATCAGGAGGAAGAAGTGATATCATGGCTGGGTTCAGATCATATCAGGAACACGTCCTGTGCCCCACAATGTTTTAGGGCCAATTATAGTGACTGTGAACCTCATTTCTATCTTTCCTACCCGTTCTTGATACTTTGCTCCTTCTGTCATTTCAACTCTGAATTCGAACCCAGGATTATCCCTCACCTGTCTGTCTTCCACTCTTCAGTGGTCTTCTCCATCCTCACTCTGATGTGCTCTCCAATATTGGCCTACATTAACGTGTCATGAATTCCCCACCTATCCTTAAAATAGTCCTTGAACACAGCTACTCAGTGACAGTCAGATTTTCCTGAGCCTGGACACACCTTTCCACACAGCACACGTGTCACCAGCAGCCAAGGCCCTGGTGAAAACCATTCCCAAAGGAGTGAGTTGTGGACCCTAGCTCCTCTGTGTGTTCCACCCCATCCTGTGTCTTTCACCTGGGTGTTGGCATAGAGCAGAGGATGAGGAGACACTTTCTGAGCATAAAGTTTCTGTAGAAGTGCCACCAATAAATACTTCAAAGACACCTGTCCACCCTGAAGTCCTATCCCTGGCAGAGGTTCTGCCTGTACTTAGAAGGTGGATTGCATCTAGCTGAGGACCTTGGCACAAACCCTGGTCAGAAACTGTATGGGGCAGGTGTGAACTTTCACCAGCACAGTGGAGAGAAACTCTTTAGAAGAGACGTGGGTAAGACCTTTATGAAGAGCCACACAGTCCGTGCATGCAAGAAGTCTTTCACATGCCAGGAGCCTGGGAAGGACTTCCCTGGTACCTCTGGCCTTCTCCAGCACCAGGTCACTCCACAAAAGGACACCGAGTGTATGGAGGCTTCTCACAATGGACAAAGGCAGTATAAGTGCCACGAATGTGGGAAAGCCTTCTGCCAGAAGTCCAGGCTTGCTCAGCACCAGGGAGTCCACACTGGAGAGAGGCCTTACAAATGTGATGAATGCGCGAAAGCCTTTGGAGGTAAATACATACTTGTTCAGCACCGGAGCGTCCACACTGGAGAAAAGCCTTATGGGTGCAGCAAATGTAGGAAAGCTTTTAGCGACAAACACACACTTGTTTAGCACCAGCGAATTCACACTGGAGAAAGGCCTTACAAATGCAGTGAATGTGAGAAAGCCTTCTGCCGCAAATACAGACTTGCTCGGCACCAGAGAGTCCACACTGGAGAGAGGCCTTATGAGTGCTGCAAATGTGGGAAAACCTTTACCTGTAAACCCATACTATTTAAGCACCAGAGAATCCACACTGGAGAAAGGCCTTATGGGTGCAGTGAATGTGGTAAAGTCTAGATGCAACTCCATCCTCATTACTCATAGAAGAATTCACACACAGGGGAAAGGCCTTATGAGTGTAGAGAATGTGGGAAGTTCTTTAGCCAAAGCTCTCAACTTATTGTGCACCAGAGAATTCACAATGGAGCCAAGCCTTATGAGTGCAGTGAATGTGGGAAAACCTTCACCACTAAAAGCAAACTTGTTCAGCACCAGAGAGTCCACACGGGATAAAGGCCTTATGAATGCGGAGAATGCAGGAGAGCCTTCAGCTGTAAACACATGCTTGTTCAGCACCAGAGAATCCACACTGGAGAGAGGCCCTATGAGTGCAGTGAATGTGGGAAAGTCTTTAGGTACATCTCCAGTCTCATTAAACATAGAAGAATTCACACCGGGGAAAGGCCTTATGAGTGTAGTGAATGTGGAAAGTTCTTTAGGTGAAGCTCCCACCTTAAAGTCCATCAGAGAATTCACACTGTAGCAAAGACTTATGAGTGTAGTGAATGTGGGAACCATTTTAGCCAAAACTCTAGTCTCGTTTCACGTCAGTGAGTTCACACTGGAGCAAAGGCTTATAAGTGCAGTGAATGTGGGAAACGTTTTAGCCAAAGCTCTACTCTTATTAAGCACCAGAGTTCACAATGGAGAAAAACCACGAGTGCACTAAATGTGGAGAATTCTTTAGCCAAAGCACCCAGCTTACTCAACGCCACAAAGTTCATATCACAGAAAGGCCTCAGCAGTGCAGCCAATGTGGAAACGTTTTCTGTCAAAGGTCTGCTCTGAGCACCAGAAACTTAACAGCCCAGACAGACACTATGAGCGCAGTGAATGTAAGAAAGCTTTCAGCTGAAGGTCTAACCTCATTCATCACCAGAAAGTTCACACTGGAGAAAGGCCTTCCAATGAGATGAGGAGAGCAGTGAATGAGCTGTCTCCTTAGTTAATACATCATACTGAATAGGCTCTGTAAGGGAGTCATCAGCTGGAAGTTGAATGCCATACATCTAAACAGCCCTAGTGTGCAGAGTGCCTACAATTACCAGGTTCGTAGGAAGCTTTTAAGGAGCTATGCTGTACTTTCTGACTTAATGTCACTGTGAGTTTCTTACCTCTCCCAAGTGGCAGATCCCCATACTTGGCACCAGTCACCTCAGTGTGATCAGGGTAGGTAGACCTTTGTGCTCTCTTATCCCCTTAGAAATGCATGAATAGCCTGAGCACTTGGGTGTTGTCATTCTTTTTTGGTCCTGTCAGGACCAAAGCAGCTTTGACCATGGGAATCCAGTCTGGGTTCTGCTGGTGGCTCACAGAGCTTCAACTTCTTTGATGGCATTGTCTCATATCATGCTCAGGATCGGTTTTTCTAGGTCCAAGCCACTCTGTTTGGGAACTATCTGCCTCAGTTTGCTCTGCTCTATACCATAATAAAGACTATTATTTAAGCCACCTTTCATCTTGGGGTTTGTTCACTGTCAGACTGGTGCTGAGAACCAAATTGGACTGTCAGGATGATGAGGAACAGGTTTTGTGAGTGTTCCAAACTTCGTATACCTCAGTGAGGATAGCATCATGGAAGAGAATAGTTTTCACTCCAGTTTCAGTTCAATTTGTTGTCCAAGGCCTCCTAGGGTAGATTGCAGGTCTCTGTGGGACTAATGTTGAGTCCTGAATGTCAGGATTTTTGGTGGGTCCTGAGGTCACCCTGAGATGAGGACAGTTGTGAGAACCACCAGTGATTTTTGGAGCAGCATGAATGGTTCTCTTTTTCACATGGGATGTCACATCATGCCCCCAGTACTGTTCAAGAGAAGAAATTCTCTAGGTCCAGCTGGAAAAGAGCCATGTGCCATAACGTGCACAAAGTGGTAGGCTGGTGTTCCTGTTCCTCACAGATACTTGGTTGGTATGGTCAGTATTTTGAATATCAGGTGGGAGCAATTTCGTACAGAAACACTCATGGAATTAATAGGGAGTGAGAGACAAACAAACAAGAAGGGATGAGCCTTTTCTAAAGTTTCATCCACAAATGTTCCAGTGACTGTGACTGTTTAGGATAAGGTTTTTAAAGAAATTCTCAGGAGTTCCAGAGCTGTTTCTCTCCTCCTGAGCCCCCAGTCAGTGTCAGACTAAATAATGTAACGGTTTTAGGAATCACATAGCACAGTGAAAACAATGGGGAATGAGAGTGGAAATTGTGTAGTTCAGGCATGTGAATTTTAGGACCCAGGCAGAGTTCCTGGATAACTTAAGTGGAAACACCTTTCACTGTTCACCAGTCTTCGCTGCTACTGCTACAGATTCCCTCCCATGGGCAAGGAGAGGTGATGGGGTTAATGTATGGTTGCCAGAGTTCTATTGAAAAGGAGATTTAGCAAAGATATTAAGATTTTTATGTGAAGCCAATTTCTATTGAAATTTAATTAGCTGTATAGTTGGTATGAACTGAACAGAACATACCTAAAATGCACAGCTTGGTAAGTTTTAATACTTGTAAAGCCACGGAACCATCATCATAACAAACATCCATCACTGCCATATCTACCTTCTGACATCTCTCCCAGGACTTTCAGGCAATTACTATTGACTGACTTTTCTCCCATTTAATTAGTCAGTGTTTTCTAGACTTTTATACCATTGGAGCCTTAATGTTTACTTTTGTGCTTGTCTTCTTTTATCTCCATGCATAGTTACTTTGAGAATCATCAAAGTTGCCGATGTGAATAATTCACTTTTTTCCTGATAAATATACTGTTTGGATATACCATTATTTCACTGGTATTCATCTGTTACAGGATGGCGTTTTGTGGTTTCCAGTTTGCCTCTCACAGATCAGCTTACTATGAATATGTATATAAAATTCTTTATATGAACATATGGTTTCGTATTCTAAAATGGATGACTGTACCCAAAGGCAGTCCCATCGACAGTATGGGAGCATTCCAGTTCCCCTGTGTTCCTCACAAATACTTGGTTGGTATGGTCAGTATTTTGAATATTTCCTGTTTTAAAAGAGTGGAGACGTATCTCACTGTGGAGTGATTGCATTTCCCTAACAATTCGTGATGTTGAACATTTTTGTGTTCATTTGCCAAATGTGTATCTTCTTTGACAAAATGTCTGTTTTCTTATTAGTAACTGAGAAGTTAATAAATGTATTGGAACTTGAAAAAAAAATCAGCTAGACATTTTTTTAACATTTCATATATATGAAACATTAGATGTTTTGAGAGCCAATTTTAACTCCAGATTTTTTCCTAATAAATAAAATGTTTGTAAAAAATTGCTTTTGCTTAGGGCATGGCTTATGCTGCAAGTAAGACAAAGTATTCATTCATTCTCTAACATATATTTATTGTCTGCCTACAGGTGCTAAGTATATAACCATGAAAGACAAGGCCCATGCATTTAGGAGTTTATGATTAGCTGTATGTAAACTAGCTATACCCAAGGTGCTATTCCCCCTTAGATGTTATTAGTGCAGCAAGGTTGGTTCTACTAAGTTTACCCATTTGGCCCTAGTTTTGCAAATTAGGCAACCCTCATAAGTTGCATCTGTGACCATCCCATCACTGGGTCTTGGAGTCACATTTCATGCACTCATACACATGCTTCTTTACAAGATATTAATTGCTTTAAATGGAGTAAGAGTGTAAAAGAAAAATGTATATTTGCCTAGTATGTCAGAAGAGACTTCATGAGAGTTGAATTTGAGGTAGATGAGTTTATCAGAAAGCAATGTTGTTGGAATATGATGCTGAAATGAGAGAGGAGTAGAAACTTGTAGTTGGATTTTCAGTGAGTATATAATTTATTCTTTAGCATGGATGAATGGGAACCACTGAATAATTTTGAGCAAGTAGGTGACGTAGTTTGATTTACATATGTGAAAGAACATTTTCATGGCATATGTGAAGAATTAATTAGAAAGTAACAAAGATATTCTAATAGTCAAGCATTCCTGTAATGCTTTATGTGTAGACTTCTCTATGCTTATTTCTGCATATCACAGTACTAGAAGAGAACATAGAGGAGGTACTGATAACTTGATACAAAAATGGTAGCATATTAAAACAAGGCAAACTATTTATTTAAATTAGAATGTAATTGGCTTACATCTGTCTACAGATTTCCTTCTAATATGCCAAGCATTCCTTTAGAAATAACAATTCTATAAGCTACCTACCTTTCTCTCCATTTTATGGATAAAGAAACTGAGACTGAAGAAGTTAAGTCATGTAATAAATAACAAAGCTGGGATTTGAAGCTAGCTTTATCAGATATGACTAACATCAAATTCCTTATGCTTCTCACAGCTCACCTGATTCAGGCCTGCACTACACCCTGCTGCCGGCCAAATACCACCACACTCATGAAGTTTCTTATCTAGAGATGAAAGCTTCTAGATCAGGTTCCTAATGGCTTAGCTGACAGATTTGATGGATTGATGGACTTAATAAAAAGGAGAAATGGTAAAAATATAATTACCAACCATTGTTCAGGCATTCATTGATGGTGGTGCATGATTTATTTTCTTTTTGAGGTAAGAACAATTAAACCCACAGAGACCATAGAAACAAGGTCTGTAAATATGGCTATGCTTGGTTAAAAGGATTTTGTTAAAAAAAAAAAAACATCAAAAACAACAAGCAGGCTGAGAACCCAGAGAAGAAACAATTACATACACATACACAAAAAAGTCTGATTTCATGTTGAAGTTTGGTAAATGCTTTGAAATTGAGCGCTTTTCACTTGCTTCAAATCACTACCTTAGAGGTCAAGTACTGACTATTGGAAATATAGTGAAACATCATCATGTACCTGTATTGTCTGGTACAGTGTGTTTTTGTTTCGAGAAAGAGGCAACCTGTTGGGAAACTTTCTTTTAAAAATTAGGTATTGTAAACTCTTCACTTGTATCTTTTCTTATTCCTGTCAGCAGCATGATTTTATCAGTTAGGAAAATGATAAGTGGACTTCTATTGAGTTCAACAAGAATTCACACTGAGCTACTGGATGTTAGTGTTTCAAAAATTATTTTGAGGAGTATTATAACACCTGTTACCCCCAAAAAAATATAAATTATTTTTATTTTTCACAAGAAAGGTATACAGATAAAAGAGATGCTTTTCTCTCATATAACTTGTAGAACTCTATTTCATGATATATGGACAGGTGACATTTGGGTGCCGCAGAAAGATTTATCTAGAATATATTAGGGATTAATGATCTTTTACTCTTACAAAGGAAAAATCTGCCTAGGAAACAGAGGGATGAGATTCATGCTCAGGATACAAATAAATGTTTCTTTAGCATTCACAGAATAATCATGCAAACAACAAATATGTATGGAGTATCTATTATTGGCAATATACTAACAGTGTTTTATGTTAGATAGTAAATAGATTTTTTTTAAGTGAATAAATTAATTTCTCTCAGGAACTTACATTGTAATTCAAACATGAAAGATGTGTGTCACTCATCGTCACTCACCCTTTCTGACCCTAGGCAATCTTGACTTATCAAAGACACTCTACCTGAGCCCTGACTAAGCCACTTAAACTACCGCAACACTTTAATTCTTCTTGGCCTCAAATGAATCTATGAGTTGGATGACAAGTTGAAATCTATTAGCCAATCCTGGTGAGTATGTTGAAGATAAGCAGAAAAGAATAGGAGACCTATATTTGAGGGATATCTATTCTGTAAAACACACAGAGGTTTAGTTTGGATAAAGTTAAAGGAATATATTCTAGATGCAGTTGGGACACAAGTAAAGAGAGGCAGGAGAAAACTGGCTTAATTCAATATCATCATTTAGCTAGTCAACAATCAAAGCAAAATAGAAACTGGTAAGCTTCCCCTCAAGTTCAAATAAAAACACCATGTCTAATACTTAACTCAGTTTCCTAAATAGTGCTCCACGGAACATTAGCACTGTGGAATGCTCCATGAGAAGAGCTATTAATCAATTAAGCTAAGGGAACCATGCATATTACTTACTTATATATTCAGCTAATAATTACTGAGTGCTTATTTGGTTCCCAAGTACCTTTTCAGGTACTGAAGATCTAACAGTAAAAAACTTAAAATCCCTAATTGGGGTATGTTGCAAATAAATTATATATATATATAAAATATACATACATAATATTTCAGATGATGATTAATGCTATTTTAAAAAAGCAGATGAGATTGATGAGTGAAATTTTTATTTTAACAAAAGATATTTAAGAAAGATCTTTTTCAGAAGATGACCTATGAGTATAGAATTGAAAGAAATTTGAAAGCAAAATGCAGCCATCTAGGGAGAGGGTGTATTGGACAGAGGGTAGACCAGTTGTAAGGCTCTGAGTTGAGAGAGTAGGTGGTGTATTCAAGGCACCATAAGGATGCCATAGAAAGCATGATGAGATTAACAAGGCTGGGTCAAGTAGGAGACAAGTCATTTTTAAAACTTTGGACTTCTGCTATTCAATTTGGGAAGACCATGAGGGTTTGCAGCAGAGAACAGACGAGATCTGACGTATGTTTTAAATGGGACAATAGAAGCCATGTGGAGAATACACTATAGAAGCAAAAAGCGTAAGAGGCAGGGAACTAGTTTATTTTAATATTTAATTTTAATATTATTGGCAAGAAATTATGGTGGTTTAAATCAAGGTGTTCAGAATGAATGAGGTAAAGAGTGTTCAGATTCTGGATCTATCTTGATGAAAGAGTCATTAGATTTGGTAGTACAGTATTTGTGGGGTTCAAAAGGAACAGAAGAGTCAAGGATAACTCCAAGTTCACTGGCCTGGACAAGCAGAAGAATTCATTGTATGATGGTAAAAAGCACTCTGCAGTCAAAGTGCCCACTAACCTTAGAGCTTTCTCTTACTAACTGGAATACTGGACAAGCCATTTGAGTTCTCCATACCTCCGTCTCCCCACTGGTAAAATAAGCATGGTAATAGTAACTACCTCACAGTGTTATTATAAGTGTTAGATGAGTTAATGGTTAATAAATCACTTAGAATAGTGTCTGGAACATAGTATGCCCCATCTAAGTGTTTGCTGAAATATAACTGAGAGGAGGACACTGGGGTGAGAAGCAGTTCTGAGATGAAGAAAGTCGAGAATTTAGTCTAGTTTAAAATAGCTATTAGATATGTAAGGGAAGAAGATGTGTAAGTAGATGGATATATTAATCTAAGGCTTCCAGATAATTATTTGATAGTTATCAGTGTATAGATGCCTGGACAGGAGCCTGGACAAGATCCCTTAAGGAGAGAGAGCAGATAGGTAAGATGATAGAGGAATGAGTTCCGAATCATTCCAACTTTGACGAACACAGATTTAGGGCTTGGAAGAAAGGAAAAACCAGGGTGGCAGGAGGAGAAACGAAATAGGTTTTGGAAGCTAAGCAAAGAAAATATTTCTAGAAAAATAAAGTACATTTACATTAAAAAAGACATTTTATAAAATACAATACCCATTCATATTAAAAATTCTTAAATATAGGAATTGATGGTCACTACCTTAGTATAATGAACTGTATAACAAAATGTATATACATCAATTTAAGAACTAGAATCTTACATAAAAGGGAAACAATCGATTTTATTTTTATGTTTGCCACTTAAAGTAGCATAAACAGAATTGAGAGTGTAGCACTGACATAAATACACTACCATGTGTAAAACAGATAGCTAGTGGGACGCTGTGGTATAGCACAGAGAGATCAGCTTGGTGCTTTGTGACCACCTAGAGGGATAGGATGGGGAGGGTGGAAGGGAAGCTCATGAGGGAGGGGATATATGTATACATATAGCTGATTCACTTTGTTGTACAGCAGAAACTAACACAACATTGTAAAGCAATTATAATCCAATAAAGATATTTTAAAAATTAAAATTTTAAAAAATAGCATAAACAATGTCCAAAACTTACAAAACCATAAAACATTCCTGAAAGGCATATATTTAGACTTGAATAAATAAATAAATAACATGATATTCTTGGATAGGAAGACTGAACATCATAAAGATATTGGTTTTCTTTATGCTAATTTATAAACTTAATGCAATTCTTATTTACCAGTTTTGTTGTCGATGCTTTATGTTTTTGGAACTAAACTGATTATAAAATTCATTTGGGAAAAAAACAAGCAAGAATTCAAAAAAAAAATCCCACTAGAAAAAAAATCACCGCATTGATAGGGGTATAGCCCCACTAAACACTGACGCATACTATAAAACCTCTGTAATTAAAAAAGTCTGGTATCAATGCATCAATAGAGAAACAGCTGGATAGATCAGAATAGATAATCCAGAAATAGTCTAGTTGTACATGAAATTCCAAACACAGTAATGGCAGCATCTCAAATCTCAGGAGAAAATTACTCTTTTTAATAGGAGGTGTTGATGAAACTGAAGGTCCTTATAGGAAAAAAACCCCAATAAAATTGGATTAATTACAATTTATAAACCCTAACTGCATTAGAGAATTGAATGTAAAGAGGTGAAATTATACAGGTAGTAAAAGAAAATATGTACAATTTTCTCTACAATTTGGAAGCAGAGAAAATCTTACTGATTATGACACAAAGTCCAAAATCAACAAAATATTTTAATTTAATTTAACTTAATTACATAAAATTTTAACAAGAAAATTTCTTGTATGCCAAAACACACTTAAGCAAAGAAAAAAGATAAATGAAAAACCGGGAAATAATGACAACTTACATCACAAAGTGTTGAGATCCCTAATATATAAAACTCCTGAAAACAAAGAAGATAAATGCTAACAACATTATAGAAATAAATGAAAAAGAAAAAGGAAATGCAATGGACCTTAACCTTAGAAATTGACCTCAAGCCTTTCATGATTAGAAAACTGTTCAGCTTTCTCATAATAAGAAAATTGCAAACTAAAACTCATTGGAATATTCATTTATCTACTATCAGACTGGAAAAACCTAAAAATTTGACAGCATATTCTTTTTGTGAGGCTGTGGGAAAGCAAGCTCTCTCAGATCTAGCTGGTTTGGCAATACCTAGCAAAATGAACACACGCATTTTACCAGTGGAGTCTGCAGTTCTACTTTCAGAGATCTATCTAAAAAACACACAGGCAAAAAATGAAAAAAAAAAAAAAAATGTGCAAGACTGATTATCACAGCACCACTTGTAAACTTCAAATGTTGAATAAATTATTGTATGTTCACACTATGGAATACTGTGCAACTTTAAAAAGAATTATGAACTATATATACTATGGATGATCTTTGGGATATATTGCTAAGTGAAAAAATGGGGAGTAAAAGTGGAGCATATAGTATTCTACTGTTTATCAAAGACAAGATATTCATATATTTGTACTCTATTCTGGAGATCATTCCACTATAGTATACAATAGAACACACACACACACACACAAACGCAGGCATGCATACATATGAAAAGATGAACTCATAGGGAGTTCCTATGTGCATAGAGTGTCCTAGTCTTTCCCAGTGTCTCCTCTTTTAGTAGTCTTGGGAGTTGTATCACAGAAGTAAAGGAAATAAAAGGTCCTGGGTGAGACATGCTCTATGATGAGGAAATGCACTTTTGTCATTTCTATTTAATGAAACTTAGTTCTGAGTGAAGAAACAGCATTAAGAAACAGATTATTTACTTTCCCCAAAGATCACTTGTGTTTTTCAACGTATATTAGTTTGCAAGCTTTTATTACCTTCAGCTTCTTAGAGAAAAAAAAAAAAGATTTAAAAGGTAAGATAATTATTTTGCATGCTTAAGAAAATCAATATGTTTTAAGGTTGATAATTGCAAGCTCTGCATTAAAACAAAGATTTCCCACGTTATGCTTTAGCAAAGGAATGTTTCTTTATTCTTTACTGTCACTACGTAAGTAATGCTTTCCTTATGATTTTGACAGTTTGAGGTTAATCAACTAGAAATCTAATGTGTATGTAAAACTGATGTCAGTCATAACACAATTGCACAAATAAAATAAGTACTGCATTTTGGTCCCTAGTAAAAGATTTCCTTGGAAATATAAATGAGATAAAATTCCAGTGAAAATTTCTTCTCTAACTTACCATAAATGAACTTCCATAGAACAATCTGGGATTTCTGAGTTGCATGAAGCAAATACCTTAGGTAGTAGGGCTTGCCCCAAAACTCTTGGGGGCACTGGGCATTTAATCCCATTACATGGGATGTAAATGCATTTCAGTGATGTCTTTATAAATGTTAAATTTTATATCACAGGTATAAAAAGCCCACGAATTCTTTTTCCAATCTGGTATAGTTTTCATCCTAGTTGTCACCTACTCCTGAGTCAGTGAGTCAGTCAATACTTATGTAGTGAATGTCCACTCTAGCACCAGGCATGGTGGCAATATAACAGTAGAGAAGACAAATGTGGAGTATGAATTTATGGAGCTAATTTTTTTTTTTTATTTAGTAAGAAAGCTTTATTTGTTTTTGGTTTTTTTGTTGTTGTTTTACTTTATTTTTTCCCAACCCCCGATCCCCACTTCAGGCAACCACAAATGATCTCTGTATCTATGAGCTTGTTTTTGTTTTTGTTTTTTTTAAGATTCCATGTGTAAGAGGGATCATACGGTATTTGTCTTTCCAAGTCTGACTTATTTCACTTAGCCTAATGCCCTCAAGGTCCAGCCATGTTGTCACGAGTGACAAGATTTCACTTTTTATGACTGAAAATATTTCAGTGTGTGTGTGTGCACACACACACACGTGCATGTGTATGTGTATCACAATTTCTTTATCCAGTCATCCATTGATGGACACTTAGGTTGTTTCCATATCTTGGCTATTGTAAATAAAGCTGTAATAAGCATGGGGGTGCATATATCTTTTCGAGCTAGTGTTTTCATTTTTTTTCGGATAAATACCCATAAGTGGAATTACTGGATCACATGATAATTCTATTTAAATTTTTTTTAAACCTCCATACCGTTTTCCAGAGTGGCTGCACCAATTTATAATCTCACCAACAGTGCCAAAGGTTTTCTTTTCTCCATGTCCTCACCAACATTTGTTATTTCTTGTGTTTTTGATAATAACCATTCTAACAGGTGTGAGGTAATATCTCATCGTGGTTTTGATTTGCATTTCCCTGATGATTAATGATGTTGAGGATATTTTAAAGCACCTGTTGGACATCTATATGTCTTCTTTGGAAAAATGTCTATTCAGACCTTCTGCCCATTTTTCAATCAGATTTTATTTTATATATTTTTGCTATTGAGTAGTATGAGTTCTTTATATATTTTGGATATTAGCCCCTTATCAGATATATGATATGCAGTTATTTACTCCTATTCAGTAGGTTGCCTTTTCATTTTGTTGATGGTTTCCTTTGCTGTGCAGAAGCTTTTTAGTATGATGTAGTTCCACTTATTTTTCTTTTGTTCCTTTTGCTTTTGGTGTCATATTCAAAAATTCACCACCAAGACCTCTATCAAGGAGCTTACTGCCTATGTTTTCTTCTAGACATTTTACAGTTTCAGGCCTTACCTTTAAATCTTTAATCCATTTTGAGTTAATTTTTGTGTATGGTGTAAGATAGTGGTCCAGTTTCCTTCTTTTGCATGTGGCCATCTGGTTTTTCTCAACACCACTTACTGAAGAGACTTTCCTTTCCCCATTGTATATTCTTGGCTCCTTTGCAGTAAATTCATTGACTGTACATGCCTGGGTTTATTCTTAGGCTATTCCATGCTATTCCATTGATCTCTGTGTCTGTTTTAATGCCAACACCATACCATTTTAATTACCATAGCTTTGTAATATAGTTTGAAATCAGGGAGCATGATGCTTCCAGGTTTGTTCTTCTTTCTCAAGATTGCTTTGGCTATTCAATGTCTTTTGTGGTTCCATACAAATTTAGGATTGTCTGCTCTATTTTTGTGAAAAATATCATTGGGATTTTGATAGGGATTGCATTGAATCTATATATTGCTTTGCATAGTATAGACAGTTTAACAATGTTGATTCTTCTAATCCACGAGCAAGGAAGATCCTTCCATTTATTTGTTACCTCTTCAATTTCTTTCATTAACGTCCTGTAGTTTTCAATATATAGGTCTTTCACCTCCTTGGTTAAATTTATTTCTAGGTATTTTATTCTTTTTGATGCAATTGTGAAATGGGATTATTTTCTTTATTTCTCTTTCTGATAGTTTATTATTAGTGCACAGAAGCTCAACAAATTTTTGTGTATTGATTTGGTACTCTGCAAACTGGAGCTCAGTTCTTATACAAAATACCTCCTGGAATTGGACCCCAGCTTTTAGGTTTACTGTTTTATCTTCTGTTGTGCAAATGCTAGTCTTGCCTTCCACCTGCCCTTCCAAGTGCCACCACCACAGGCCTCTCTCCATAGTTTATAACCTTTCTTGTGTACACTGGTGCAGAATAATTACCTCCAGCTTTATACATAGATAGTTCCCTACATTCTCAAGAACCACACGTTGGTTTATTTAGAAGTCTCTATTCACATTATTAAAAGAATCCAATTAAACCACAGTTATTGTAGAACTAAGATCCTTGATTTTTAAATATCACATTAAGTGTAAACACTCTTGATTTGTTCAGTAGTAAGGAGAATGCATAAGAGAAAAAGCATTGATGTAATGTAGTTCAGAGAAAAATAAGAAAATATATAGTATTAAATCTATGTAGAATTAGGTAGTGATTTGAAATAAATATTTTAAGAAGACATCTGGTGATAATACTAAAGGGAGGCTACAGGGGAATTTGGGTTACTGGCAACTTTCATATCATAATGTCCCAAAGTAGATGTGATGAAAAAAATGTGATGTATGGTAGACTCTGAGCTTTCACTGCCAAGGGCCTGGGTTCAATCCCTGGTCGGGGAACTAAGATGCTGCAAGTTGTGTGGCATGGCCAAAAGAAAATTTAAAAATAAAATTGGGATTGACATATATACACTAAAATGTGTAAAATAGATAACTAATAAGAACCTGCTCTATAAAAAAAAATAATAAATAAAAAATCATGGAAAAAATAATAAAAGAAAAGAATTCTATGTCCTAGAGCAATGATGTATACTTTGAGATGCATCAGAATCACCTGAATTGCTTATTAAATATATAAATTCTGCTTATATATATATATGTACAGGGAATCAGAATGCATCCATTTTGTTCACTAGCTACGTGGTGGATCCCCAATACAGGTCTGAGCCAAGCTCCCAGATGATTCCAATGTGAACCAAAGTTTGAGAATCATTAGTTTTGATCAGGGTTTGGCAAATTATGGACTAAGGGCCAAGTCTGGCCCAGTACCTGATTTTGTAGATAAAGTTTTAGTAAAATACAGACACACTCACTCATTTACGTGTTATCTATGGCTGCTTTTACACTACCATGGCAGAAGTTGAGTAGCTGTGAAAGAGAATATAGAACTTGCAAAGCCTGTTTACTATCTGGTCCTTTATAGAAAAAGTTTGCCAACTCTTAGCTTAGAGCATGGCATAGAAGTGAACCTATCATATAGAAGACACTGAATTATCTTTTACCAGCCCAGACAATAGGAAATGGAATCATTTTCAGAATGTCTAGTTACATTAATTTAATTTTAGGAAAGTTTCACACCATGAAGAGCTTCTTCCAAAACAAAAAAAAAAAAAAAAAAAAAGAGAAGAATCGCTAGCAAATCCATTTCTCCTCATTTTTCAGGGGGATGCAGAGTAAAACCCGAACAGGAGGTCACACACAGCACTATGTTCTTCTTAGCTTTTTTTTTTTTAATTTCAAGCATACAGTAGCTATAAACTTTAAGAATAAATCAGTGACAACTGAAATCAAACCAAATGGGAGTTAATAATGGGCATTAGGTTCTAAGATTTTATTTTGACAGGAGTTTGATTGAAGCTAGACGTTAATAACATAGTGAACTATTTTCAAAAATTATAAATGATTAATTTCAAAATGATTGTTTCTTACAACACTGCTAGCATTGTGCCCTACTTGGATGAATGCAGGAAATGGCTCTGGAAGATCAAATAACAGCTCCTGTCCTATCTGCTCCACACATTTCACATAAACCTGAACACTGCTTGGAAAGCCAGAATTCTATGAGAGAAAGTATTGATTTTTATCAACCTGGAAAGTGAAATGAGAGAGAGAATGACATTGTTAGCCATAGGGAGTTTAGTTCAGGTCGACAACCACTAAAATTCCCACAATTTTATGGGAATTGTTCAGAAATTACAAATGTTGCAGTGCTAAAGGACTCTGACATGAGGCTGGAAAACACTTTTTGACACTGGGTAGTGCTCAGCCTCCATTCCTAGAGCCACTGAAATCCAGAGCATATTAAGTACACCACAGAGGTTCAAATGTGCCTGCTTTGGGGGATGGCTTTTGGCTTACAGGGAGCAAAAATTCACATGCGAAGTTAATTCCAATGCTGGAAAGTACTGTGTAAATCAGCTGATGTGCCGCTGCTACTCTATTTCTACTTGTGCTTGTCCATGTTATCAAAGATGCCATTAGGACATAATGTGACAGGTCTCTACAGATGAAAATGTGAATAAGCAGAGCATGGGAAATAGCTTCATAAGCAACCTTTTTATGGTCTTCTCTCTTTAAATCTTCTGGTTTGTTGTTTTGCTTGAATTAAACCTAATCTTATTGGGGAAATGAGTAAGCTATGTTTTAGTTCTGTTTGCTTACATTTTTCTTCTATAATTATAAGTCAGCCTCTGCGAGTGGTTACACAAAAGTAAGTAACTACTGAGATGTGTTATTTTTACCCTTTTCACTTTGGTGAGTTTTTTCTTCTTATTATGCAGCGCTCCAGCATTGTTAATATGTCTTAAACACTCCCCTTTACAAGCCTGTACCAGAGGAAATGAGAGTTAACCCCTCAGTCTGGAAAAGCTTTTCACTCTAGTGGGCTTGTAGTGTGTCATATATTATTCAATCAGGGCTTTCTTAGTATCCTCTAGTTTGTTTGCTACCATCCCTGCCAACTGATAGACTTTCTTATTTATTATAAGCCCACTCATTTATCAGACTATATTGAGTTGGCTAGCTGAGATTTATCAAAATAAATAAATAAAAGTGTAGTCAATAAAGACAGAAACATTCAATATATTTTGAATGCCTCTCTTAAAGGGAAGAACTCTCAAATTTCCTAACCAATAAAGAATTTATCTGAGTAAAAGCAAGTCATTATGTTAATGGAATATTAAACAGGCTGGCTAAATCAAACAGGTTTCAGAGTTGGGATCTGTGTTGGAAACCCTGTACCTATCCAGTGGAAAGGTAACATGAGTTACTTGGGATTGAGAATCGGGATTCAGAATTGTTAATTTTTTAAAATTCTAGGACCACCCTTCCCCAAAGGATGTCAATGTCAAAAATACATTGCGTGGCTGATTTCAGGGGTTTTCAGGATGCTCTAAAACCTGGTCTGAGGTTAACTACCCTGCCTGTGTCCCATAACATCACATAATGCATAGTATATTAGCATATTAGATAGTACATTAAACCAAGCGTACTATGGTAATACATTTTTTAAAAGTACAGACCCATTGGCAGGTAGTAATCAGTCCAACCCGGGAAAGAAGTATAGATAACAAGCTATACACAAGCAGTTGTTGACATGCACTATAAAATAAGTGAAATGTCTTTAGAGTGCTAATGAGATTTTTGATGGAAAATATTATATAATTGTTTTTAGTTGTTATTTTACATTATATTTTACTGTATCATTACAATTTGAGGGGGTGACTAGAATAATACCACTTTAAGAATTAGATCACAAAACTGAGAATTTCTTTTTTCCTTTATATAAGTATTTTGGAGACTTCAAAGGAAGATGCTATATAGAAAGGCAAGAACAATTACTTTTATTCTACTAATGTAATTAGAACCACACTCTCTTAGTTGTGTTAAATTTTCCTTGATGATCAATTTCAGACTTGGGGTTTTTTTCAAGATCAGCAAAAGTTTCCCACAAGAGAAGATAGCACACTGAAGCAGATACATGAATAAATGACAAATAGATTAAAAGCAGAAGCATAAAATATTTCAAGCAGAAAGAAAACTCAGCAAATAATCGTTTGGCTTACTTATTGTGAGGATAAAGGCTTTTTCAGATGAAGTAACTCTAGGTTAAGCCATTTATTATAATTTTCATTATGAAAAGCATTTCATGATTCTGAGACACTCAGTAATTGACTCATTTATTCATTGTACAACTATTAACTGAAAACCTACTTGTGCCAGACACCATGGTAGATGCTGAGGAGATGAAGATTAAAATGACAAAACTGCTTCCCCAAAGAGCCCACATTCCAGCCCAGAAGACAGGCATGTAAACAAATTATTTAATGTACCCAAGTGAGATGACAGAGACAGGTACTACACATCCAGAGAACCCTTCTGGGCAGAGGTGATTTACTCAAGATGTGACAGGTTGGGGGATGGGAGGGTTCCAACCAAGACTTCACAGAAGAGTTCCTGCTGAGGAAAAGGAAGACTGATATTTTCATACACTTGTAGAAATCTAAGTCTAGTCCATCTAATTGGCAGCCCCGAAATACTGAATATATTAAATATTGCCTTGTTGTCAATAAAAAAATTCAGTGGAAAATTGAAATATATTTATATTTTTGACTAGTTTTTGTTGTTTACCAATAGTTTCATTTTTCACTGTTAAATATCTCATGAATGTCAGCCTTTGCAACATTAATTTTGGTTCAAAAACCATAGTTTAAAGTCTATTATACATGAAGCATGGAGCTGAGTACCGATGTCATTGTAAAAGTAAATTAGCCATTCATGAGCTTAGCCAACCAGTTTATTTATTGAATGTGTTCTAAGTGCCAGGAAAGGTGTAAAGTATGAGGGGTAAAAGGAAAAACAAAGTAAATACAATCCTTGTCAGCAGAGTTAAATCCTCCTGGGGAAAGGTTGGCATTAATCAAATAATCAGAAAAATGTATAATTATAAACTGATATGAAGAAACAATAAAAAGGATATCTAGGGAATACAAGTGCAAGTTAATCTAATTTTAGGATCAGAGAAGTTTTCCCTGATAAAATGGTATTTAAAGTGAAAGAAGAAGGATGAGTTCAAGTTAACAAGGAGAAGGAATCTGTGTGTCAGTGTTTGAGGGGCGGCAAGAATAGGAGCAGAGTGTGAGAGGCCATTCCAAACAGAAGAACAGAATCTGCAAAGGCCTCAAGAAAAGAAATCGCATGGTTTACCCAGAGCCTTGTAGATCATTTTAAGGATTTCGGTATCCATCCTCGGAAAAGTAAGAAGCCATTGAGGAGGTGGAGGAAGAAAACAGAGCCCCTGCCTCATGGAACACAGGATATGGCAGGAGGAACTTCACAGATAATAAAATTCGACTGATGATATGAAGAGGTTTTCACTGGGGGTTAAGAGAGCAAAACAGGGGACATTTAGCTTGTCAATCTAAAATTCTAGGAAGCAATGATCAAAGTGTTTATTTGGGACCAAAGAATTGCAATTCGGGTACATAGATTGGGGTAGCAACCTAAATAGTGTCCCACTAAGGAGAAAAACTCAGGGGTTTTCAAGACAAAAAGGAATGCTTATAGAAGTTGTTCACAAAGAATTTTGATTGGTGTTGCTGGCAGAAAGCTAGTCTTGGTTAAACATGATCAGTTGCTAAATCCATCACTAAGCAAAAGTCCTAGATTACCAGAGCAGGTTGCAGGGGTTCTTGCAGAGTTCTTGGAATATTCGCAGTTTGGCCCAGTTCAACAGTTCATGTTCCTACCCAGTGAGGACGTGCATAAGGCCCACCTCCTCAATGGCCTCCTCCATTTAAGAAACGCTTGACGTAAGCAACTCCATGTTATTTCACCTTTCACAAGGTGAGGATCCTGAGAGCCTCTCTGAGGAGTAAAATGCCTGAATTTTGTCTTGAAGGAGTAAAAATTATCAGGAGGGAGGAAGACAGATAGGTATTCCAGGCAAAGGAATAATCTGTGTAAAGGAATGAAAATGTGAAATAAATGGCCTAAGTGAACACACGGACATTTTATCATTACCAGGGAATAAAAGGCAAGACACTGAGTGGAAAGACTTGAGACTTTCACATACGGGCCATAAAACCACGATAGGATTTAGTAATTCATTCTATAGGCAAGTTGTTAAAGGGTGTTTAGTAGGTGATTGTAATGATTCACATCTTATACATGTTATTCTGAATTGAGTGGGAAGGATAGATTTAAGACGGTCAAGAATGAGTGCATGGAGATTATTGAGGATACCATTCTAATACTGCAGGAGAGAGAAGATGAAAGTCTTAAGTAGAATGGTAAATAGTGGGACTAGAGAGGTACAGAGAGATTTGAAGCATATCTAAGAGGTGAGATTGGCAGGAATTAGTCATTAATTAGATATGGTGATGAAAGAAATAGAGAAATCTAGGAAAACTTACACAGTTTACTGCTTGGCTACCTGAGTGTACAGTGATATTAATATCGTTTAGTGATATTAATAACAGAGAAACAGATTTTTGGATAAAACATAATGAGTTCAGAGATGGGACTTCTAGAATGACAGTGTGAGAACCTGGAGGAAACTTCTCCCCCAGAGAGATATCTATTAAGCTGGTCTAAATTAGCAAAGTCAATTAGTCAACTTGTCTAGAGATTGATCAAAGGGCTTACAATTAATTCAAGAAACATTAATTCTACATAATCTGTGAAGCCTACTGAAAAGAGTCATGTCATGGGAGGCCGTGACACTAGAGCTAAAGGCTGCATCCATACCCCTGGCCCTTTGTGCTGCTGTAGACTGTTCCAGCAGTTCACGTCTCTTTCAGATCCCTGAGGTGGAAGAGCTATTCTGGGTGAATTCAACAGCCAGTGAACATCAGCAGACCCTACTTCCCAGAGCTGCATGCCGTGGAAGGCCTACACCAGGCAGGTGGTGGCACAAGGCAGTGTGATCATTGCCCCAGTCCCCACTCCTACTACATAGAATACGGATGCATCAACAGATAAAGAGTACATGTAGTCCCCTATTTCCTTAAAACTCTGTATTAAGGGAGAACTCCTATGGTGAGCTTGGCAACCAAAATGCAAATTCCATTTCCACAGCTTTCTGGGGTGGAAAAGCTATCCTGGGTAAATTTGACAGCCAGTGACTATTGGCAGATCCCATCTCCCCAACCCTGGGCTGCACAAGATCTGTACAATGTGGTAGCAGCATCCAGCCGGCAGCACCCATTTCTGTTGCCTGCCCGCCCAACCCGGCAAACACACACCAACACACACACAGGGAGGGTATGGGTGGGAAAGCTGGTGAAGACTGAGTTCCCAGTCTCCCCAGCTCCTGCTCTACAGCGCAGCAGTGCCGTACCACACTGCAACCATCCTCCGCATCCATCCAATGGGACGGTGGAGCAAGCCCAAAAGCTGGCAACACCCTGCTCCTGCCAAAGGGCGTAGTTTTATTTGGTTCAGACTGGTACAAAGTATAACCCAGGGCGTTGTTGAAAACAATGGATCAGTCAGCTAGAAACTAACTGAGTCTAACAGCTGGATGTAATAACGATAAGACAGACCAGTCAGAAGCTAAATGGGAAGACTAGGGAAACAGCCTGTCAAAGAGGACCTGGCTAAAACCAAAGTCACCCTGGTGGTCAGAAATACTGTGTTGGTGCCCTCTGTGGGGCAACCGGAGAGGGAAATCCTGAGCTGCAAGGTCCTGAACGAACTCCCTGAACGGCGAAAGCAGTCTTTAAGCCAACTACCATTATGTTGAGCAACTACCATTATGTTGAGAAAGTGATACATGGGAATTAAAAAACAAACAAAGAAGATATGGCAATTATATGTGGAATAAACATAAATATGGAGCTGTGATTACTGGGCTACGGTATTTCAGGGTTGCCTGTTGTAGCAGCTAGTGCTGTTTAGCATCTTTTCCTTTGAGATTATAGGAAAGGAAGTGCGGATACATTCTGCTATCAGTGAATCTGGGGCAGGAGAGTGAAGTAACTGATACTTAATTGTTCTGTTTTGAAGTAGAAAGTAGGAAAGTAAAGTCATCTGCTGAGAGACAGCAAGCAAGTGAAGGGTTAGTGCAGTTGTTGTGGAGAACAGAAGTAACTAGCCAAGAACAAGTAAAATAATTTTGCTAGGTTGAGGTACCATCTGAGGTTGGAGAATATGATTTTTGTAGCTTGAAGGCTGACTTGTTTTATTCTAACTCCTTTAGCCCCAGGAAATCGGTAGCATGAACCCAGGGTTGTAGTTTTGCTGGGAGGATGAAACAGAAGCAGGAATGCAACATAGTTGATGGTATTGATCAGGAACCATAAAACATACCGAGAGCAACAAAAGTGAAGCCAAAAGAAAGCTGAACTACTGAGAGAAGACAGTGGCATCAAGGAAATAGGAGTGGCTATGTGATTTTTAAAAATAGTTGAAGTTAAGGGTATAAAATAACTGAAACCATTAACGCTATAAACAGAAAGTAAGATATTGGGGTTTGGTGCTTATAATAGCCAGAGTCACAGAGTGACTGAGTGTGTTGATTATTAAGGTAGAACAGAAATGAAATTTCATTTGAATCCAGGATACCATGGAACAGAAAGAGCTAAGGTATTGGATTCATTATCAACATGAGTACTGAAAATACTGAAATCACCCTGGCTAATGCTTAGAATTATGTAGTAGAAAGAAAACATCAAAGACTTCACCAGATAGAAAGAAATGACTAAGATGTTGGCTAGTGATTGCAATAAAAAGAGATGAGGTGGCATAGACATACAGTATTAATCTCAGAGGAGGGACTTTTCCCCACAGAGAGAGTATTGATTTGGAAATGGCAATGAAGAGGTAGAAGAAAGCTAATCTTACTTTCAGGCTTTTGACCATGTTGTTGGGTGTGGCATAAAGTATTCTTCTGTGAATAACAATAATAGTAATAATAATAATATCATCAATGTATCAACAAGTCTTTATTAAGGCAGGAGGTAGCTGGATGGCTCAGTGAAGAGGCTGAAGATTTAGTAAGGCTGCTTATCATGGAAGTAGGTCCTGGGGTAATAAATGAAAGGTTTCAGAATTTAAAGGGCAAAATAGTATAGAAATGTGTACAAAGAAGATGAAGGATGATTGAAAGGTGCTATGTTTCAGATGGACACTGAGGGGAAATAACATGATGCAAGGAGGATTTAGGTGGCCATAGTCATCTAGATGTTACTTTGGTACCCAGCTGTGGTACCACAGCAAGGGAAGCTCCAAGGGGGTGGGGGCAGGAGTGGAAGATGACCTCAGTATGAGTCAGCTCAGCACTGACATATTTGTAAAGATATGGCCAGGAAATCTGCAATGGTGCATTCAGGCTCAGATTTGCAACAGTTTATGTAATCAATTCCCTATTGCAGCATTCCCTAAGTGGATAATTTATAAAATTTCTCCCTGACTGCAAATATTAGGGGAAATTTTCTATTGAAGTAATTATTTCAAGAAGAGAAACAGGGTTTTGGGGGGTGGGTGGGTAGAGACAGAGGGCGAGGGAGAGAGGAAAGAACTCAAAGTCAAGGAGGAAAAAGAGAACAAATCAAATCATTCTATCAGTAGTTGCATGTGATGAGTCAGGGGACCAGAACCAACTTGCAGAAGGGATCCTTCTTTGTTTTCCTATGAATATTGGTAGACTCTGAAAATAAAAGTTAAGAATGCAGGTGTCCTGTTCAAATATTTGCCTGGTGGCTGTGGGAGAGAAGCTTGGATTAAGAAGTCCCCAAGTATTTATGTTGCTAACATTAAGTGAATCAATATAGTATAAATCAGGATGCTTATGACTTTATTAGAATATAAACTCCTCATGGGTAGGATCCATCTCTTTTCCTATTTAGGGAAGGGCTGTGTATAAAAACATACATTAAAAACATCTTCAATAAATGTATTTGATAGCTTGATGATAGTACTTACACTTTAATATCTTTTCATTCTCTAATTCATTACCTTCTAAGGAAATCGATATTTAATGCTAGACTAGGATACGTGGAATCTTCCTTCTGCTACCCTAGTACAGAGTAATTCATCACTCAACAGCACACGCACATAGCTCACACAACTACACACACACATGCATGCTCATACAACCACACACGAAACCATGCCCAAGTAACTATATATGTAAAAGTGTGTACACATATAAGCCATGCTTCTGCAGTTAAACTGGAAATTTCCATGTGTTCCTTCATCTTATTATATTTTATACTTAGTGAACTGTAATATCACTATATTAGAGCCTGATTTCTCTTTGCTTTCTATAAAGCACTCTTTTTTTTAAATGCCAAATAAAGCTACAATTTCACTTTAAGGTAATTAACAAGGGTGCCATATTTTTCCCCAGAAGTTTACAAAGCAACATTAAAAAGTTATCTATATTTTAATATGGAGAAAAAATGGTTATTAATATTAAACTAGATTCTATGAGACTAAAAATTAATTTTAGTAATAGTTTTGGTACTTTGGAAAGTGCATTAATTCCTTAGGACAATGTTATATATTCTTCAGCTGTTTCAGACTGAAGAATATTTATATAACTAATATTACTTATGTCCAACAGAAGAATTTTTTTTCTCTTCCGAAAAGCTGCTGATTTCTCTTTTTCACTCTTGTGGCAAACATGTAGTAATTATTTATTTTTTTTTTTAAACATCTTTATTGAAGTATAATTGCCTTACAACGGTGTGTTAGCTTCTGCTTTATAACAAAGTGAATCAGTTATACACATACAATATGTTCCCATATCTCTTCCCTCTTGCATCTCCCTCCCTCCCACCCTCCCTATCCCACCCCTCTAGGTGGTCACAAAGCACCGAGCTGATCTCCCTGTGCTATGTGGCTGCTTCCCACTAGCTATCTATTTTACATTTGGTAGTGTATATATGTCCATGACACTCTCTTACCCTGTCACATCTCACCCCACCCCCTCCCCATATCCTCAAGTCCATTCTCTAGTAGGTCTGTGTCTTTATTTCCGTCTTGCCACTAGGTTCTTCATGGCTTTTTTTTTTTTTTTCCTTAGATTCCGTATATATGTGTTAGCATACTGTATTTGTTTTTCTCTTTCTGACTTACTTCACTCTGTATGACAGACTCTAACTCCATCCACCTCATTACAAATACCTCCATTTCATTTCTTTTTATGGCTGAGTAATACTCCATTGTATATATGTGCCACATCTGCTTTATCCATTCATCTGTCGATGGATATTTAGGTTGCTTCCATGTCCTGGCTATTGTAAATAGAGCTGCAATGAACATTTTGGTACATGACTCTTTTTGACCTATGGTTTTCTCAGGGTATATGCCCAGTAGTGGGATTGCTGGGTCGTATGGTAGTTCTATTTGTAGTTTTTTAAGGAACCTCCATACTGTTCTCCATAGTGGCTGTATCAATTTACATTCCCACCAACAGTGCAAGAGTGTTCCCTTTCCTCCACACCCTCTCCAGCATTTATTGTTTCTAGATTTTTTGATGATGGCCATTCTGACCGGTGTGAGATGATATCTCATTGTAGTTTTGATTTGCATTTCTCTAATGATTAATGATGTTGAGCATTCTTTCATGTGTCTGTTGGCAATCTGTATATCTTCTTTGGAGAAATGTCTATTTAGGTCTTCTGCCCATTTTTGGATTGGGTTGTTCGTTTTTTTGTTATTGAGCTGCATGAGCTGCTTGTAAATCTTGGAGATTAATCCTTTGTCAGTTGCTTCATTTGCAAATATTTTCTCCCATTCTGAGGGTTGTCTTTTGGTCTTGTTTATGGTTTCCTTTGCTGTGCAAAAGCTTTTAAGTTTCATTAGGTCCCATTTGTTTATTTGTGTTCTTATTTCCATTTCTCTGGGAGCTGGGTCAAGAAGAATCTTGCTGTGATGTATGTCATAGAGTGTTCTGCCTATGTTTTCCTCTAAAAGTTTGATAGTGTCTGACCTTACATTTAGGTCTTTAATCCATTTTGAGTTTATTTTTGTGCATGGTGTCAGGGAATGTTCTAATTTCATACTTTTACATGTACCTGTCCAATTTTCCCAGCACCACTTATTGAAGAGGCTGTCTTTTCTCCACTGTATATGCTTGCCTCCTTTATCAAAGATAAGGTGACCATATGTGTGTGGGTTTCTCTCTGGGCTTTCTATCCTGTTCCATTGATCTATATTTCTGTTTTTGTGCCAGTACCAAACTGTCTTGATTACTGTAGCTTTGTAAAATAGTCTGAAGTCAGGGAGCCTGATTCCCCCAGCTCCATTTTTCGTTCTCAAGATTGCTTTGGCTATTCGGGGTCTTTTGTGTTTCCATACAAATTGTGAAATTTTTTGTTCTAGTTCTGTGAAAAATGCCAGTGGCAGTTTGATAGGGATTGCATTGAATCTGTAGATTGCTTTGGGTAAGTAGAGTCGTTTTCACAATGTTGATTCTTCCAATCCAGGAACATGGTATATCTCTCCATCTATTTGTATCATCTTTAATTTCTTTCATCAGTGTCTTATAATTTTCTGCATACAGGTCTTTTGTCTCCTTAGGTAGGTTTATTCCTAGATATTTTATTCTTTTTGTTGCAATGGTAAACGGGAGTGTTTTCTTAATTTCACTTTCAGATTTTTCGTCATTAGTGTATAGAAATGCAAGAGATTTCTGTGCATTAATTTTGTATCCTGCTACTTTACCAAATTCATTGATTAGCTCTGGGAGTTTTCTGGTAGCATCTTTAGGATTCTCTATGTATAGTATCATGTCATCTGCAAATAGTGACAGCTTTACTTCTTCTTTTCCGATTTGGATTCCTTTTATTTCTTTGTCTTCTCTGATTGCTGTGGCTAACACTTCCAAAACTATGTTGAATAATAGTGGTGAGAGTGGGCAACCCTGACTTGTTCCTGATCTTAGTGGAAATGGTTTCAGTTTTTCACCATTGAGGACAATGTTGGCTGTGGGTTTGTCATATATGGCCTTTATTATGTTGAGGAAAGTTCCCTCTATGCCTACTTTCTGCAGGGCTTTTATCATAAATCGGTGTTGAATTTTGTCGAAAGCTTTCTCTGCATCTATTGAGATGATCATATGGTTTTTCTCCTTCAATTTGTTAATATGGTGTATCACATTGATTGATTTGCGTATGTTGAAGAATCCTTGCATTCCTGGGATAAACCCCACTTGATCATGGTGTATGATCCTTTTAATGTGCTGTTGGATTCTGTTTGCTAGTATTTTGTTGAGGATTTTTGCATCTATGTTCATCAGTGATATTGGCATGTAGTTTTCTTTCTTTGTGACATCTTTGTCTGGTGTTGGTATCAGGGTGATGGTGGCCTCGTAGAATGAGTTTGGGAGTGTTCCTCCCTCTGCAATATTTTGGAAGAGTTTGAGAAGGATAGGTGTTAGCTCTTCTCTAAATGTTTGATAGAATTCGCCTGTGAAGCCATCTGGTCCTGGGCTTTTGTTTGTTGGAAGGTTTTTAATCACAGTTTCAATTTCAGTGCTTGTGATTGGTCTGTTCATATTTTCTATTTCTTCCTGGTTCAGTCTCGGCAGTTTGTGCATTTCTAAGAATCTGTCCATTTCTTCCAGGTTGTCCATTTTATTGGCATAGAGTTGCTTGTAGTAATCTCTCATGATCTTTTGTATTTCTGCAGTGTCAGTGGTTACTTCTCCTTTTTCATTTCTAATTCTATTGATCTGAGTCTTCTCCCTTTTTCTCTTGATGAGTCTGGCTAATGGTTTATCAATTTTGTTTATCTTCTCAAAGAACCAGCTTTTAGTTTCATTGATTTTTGCTATTGTTTCCTTCATTTCTTTTTCATTTATTTCTGACCTGATCTTTATAATTTCTTTCCTTCTGCTGGCTTTGGGGTTTTTTTGTTCTTCTTTCTCTAATTGCTTTAGGTGCAAGGTTAGGTTGTTTATTTGAGATGTTTCCTGTTTCTTGAGGTAGGCTTGTATTGCTATAAACTTCCCTCTTAGCACTGCTTTTGCTGCATCCCATAGGTTTTGGGTCGTCATATCTCCATTGTCATTTGTTTCTAGGTATTTTTTGATTTCCCCTTTGATTTCTTCAGTAGTAATTATTGATAAGACATTCAACTAAAGAAAAACACAGCTAGAAACATTATCACAATTCATAATTGATAATCTCTTCCTGGGTATCCTAGTCAATAATTCAAATTCTCTGCAGCATTTGTTTTTGCCATTGCTATTTTTAAGACTTACAGAAGCCTGTTGATCAAGATGTAGATTTACATATTTTACTTTTGATATATCATTGCTCCATTTCTCTTACATCTGTACATTTGTGTACAATCATCCATCGTTGAGAAAACTTTCCCTATGCAGTGTGGAAGTTGGAAACAATTTTTCTAATTCTCTTTTGTGCTGAATATTTGTAGCTGAATATCATTTTGTGGGACTATCTATAGCCCATTTGCATCAGGCTAGAAACTCCTCAATTAAATGACTCTCCAGAGAATATACGCTATCTTATATTATAAATGTGACATGACAAGAAAAGAAAGAGAAGGAACAGAGTTGCCTACATCCCTACAAATGAGCTGAATGAATTCTTACAGGTAGTGGCTTATTCAGGTTCCCTGGAAGCCAACTCCATGATAGAGATTTGAGTGCTGGAGATGTACTGAGGAATGGAGAAGAATGCCCAAAAAGAGGAGACGGAAGCAAGACTGACATGAGGGTGACGCTGACCTGTGATGTGATTTCAGCAGAGGACTCAGCAGGTCTCACAGGGAGCTCCAGCTCTTTAGAGTCACCTCCAGTAGAAGCCAGGAGCCAGGCATTTGCAACCCACATAAACCAGTCACTGGAAGCAGGACTCCCCTGAGGGAGGGGCGAGAGAAGGTTTGGTGAGGGAGCCCCTTGCACAGAGGGCGCTCCTGGAAAGGGACACTTGTGTGGACCATCAGCCAACAGAAGGAATAACAGCCTCCGTCCTGAAGGGAGGATCCACACCCACAGCAATAGTATAACTGTAGTTTTTAGCCCTCGGTCTTCTCTGATTTTAAAACCTAAACATTGATACATCCTCAGAAATCGCCTGATAGGTCCCAGAATCATTCTTATCTTTGTCGGCTCCTAGAGGTATCAGTGTATTTCTATGCATTGATTGGATTTCTGTGACATGTTTTCTCTCAAAATCTCAAAATACAGAGAAATTCAGAGAAAATCTAAGACACAGCAATCCAAACAGTGCTGCTTTTTCTTACACTTGAAAGAAAAAGAAGATAAAAGAAAACAAGAACAACATAAGAAAATGCTCCTTAGACAAAAATCAATGTAAGGATTCTACTCACTGACATCTTATTAATGGTGAGATAATTTTCTAAAAAGAGGTCATGCAACATGAAGAGAATCTTCACAAATCTCACAAGAAAATATGAAAGCTTATTACACAGAGACTTTCTCAGGAAAGAAATTGAAAAACTCGGAAAAAAATGTTTCATATAGATGACTATATTCTCATACACAAAGTATGAGCACAACATTTGAAATTTAATATAAGTTGTAGACGCTTGAAGACTTGTTTGACTGGGAATCATAAAGACAACATGACAATGTTAGGATCATTTAAGTCACTGTAAGTTCTACATGCAATATACACCTGCATCTCTGTATCTAAGAACCTTGAAAGTGAAGTATCTATCTACATAGCCAAAGATTCCCTCATCCACTCATTCACCAGAAATTTAATGAATACCTATTATGTATCAGGCTCTGTTCCAGGATCAAGGGGTAGAAAAGTGAACAAAAAATACTGATGTTAATTGTGTTTCTAGTCTTAATTTTCCTCTTTCTCTGTTACCATATCTTCTGAAAATTTTTAAATGCTCTTCTGCTGTGGATGGAGAATACTTGCTTGGCTCTTGATTGTTAGAAAAGGCCATGTGCTTTGATTTCACCAATAGAAGGAGGAAGGCAGGGTTAATGGTGTATTAGTTTCAAACCTAGGACTAAAGAGGCCTTTCCTGTTTCCACTTGCTCTTCACCTCTGGTCAACAAGGAGAAAACATAATAGAGATAAGAACTGAATCCTGAGAGAAATGAGACCAAAAAAAAAAAAAAAACTGCCTGAAATGATCAAGTATTTGAATATAAAACTGATACTGTGAGAACAGGCAATAAATTACTTAACACTGTAGAGAATGTAGATCCACAAATTGTTTTTAATATAAAAATCACAAAACTGGCACTAATTCAGGATATATAAAAGGATAGGCAACTACTCAGACATCTAATTCTGATTCTACTAAAAGCAGATCATCTAATAAACAAAAGAAAAATAACAGCATTATTTATCTTTCAGCCAAGTTCATTTCTCAACAGATTGAGAACGGCAATGAGAAAAACTGCCTACTCTGGATTTAATTTTTAAGTAGCAAAGAATAGATTGTTAGTGAACTTGATAATACAGATATAGAAAATAGCATCCATACTATCTTGGAATCTACTACATTAGATACTTTTTAAAATAAATGCTTTGTTTAGAATAGCTTTAGATATATGGAAAAGTTCCAAAGATAGCACAGAAAGCTTATGCATGCCCCATACCCAGTTTTCCTTATTTTTAACATCTAACATTTGGTATGATACATTTGTAACAATTAAAAAACAAACACATATTATTATTTTTAAGATCCATGTTTTATTCAGATTTCTTTAGTTTTACCAATATCCTTTTTCTGTTCCAGGTTTTCACATCCAGCAAATCACGTTAGATTTATTCATCAAATCTCATTTGCTTCCTTTTGGCTGTGACAGTTTCTCAGATGTTCTTTGTTTTTTGATAACCTCAGTATTTTGAGGAGGACTGGCCAGGTATTTTGTTGAATGTCCCTCATTGGAATCTGTCTGATGTCTCCCTCATGTGGGGTTATGAGCTTCAGGGAGGAAGACCAAAGAGGTAGAGTGCCATTCTCATCACATTGTATCAAGGGTATATAGTGCCAATATGACTTATCACTGTTGACATTAACCTTGACCACCTGTTTCTGGTTGAGGTAGGGTTGGTCAGGTTTCTACACTGCAAAGTTACTCTTCCTTCCCTTTCCATACTGTACTTTTTGGAATGAAGTCACTTCAAGTGTGTCGCCCACGCTTAAAGAGTGGATGTCAGAGTAGGCATATAAAATAATTTGGAATTCTTCTGCATGGGAGATTTGTCTATGCTCTCATATTTATTTTGTTAGTTTAGTTAGTTAGTCATTTATATCAGTATGGACTCATGGATATTTATTTTATACTTTCGGTTATAATTCAATATTACTTTATCTATTTTGATGCTCAAATTGTTTCAACTTTGGCAATTAGAAGCTCTCTCAGTTGGCACCTATATCCCTTTGACATATCACACTGATGGGGTGTGTGCGTGCATGTGTGTGTGCATTTTCTTACTTTCTGGCACTACATCAAAGAATGATGATTAGAAACTAAGTTCTAGGTGTTATGTGAGTTCACTGTTACTGGAGTGTTATTGTTTCTAGTGCCTCTCAGTTGAAAGATCAAGGAAATATATATGGTATACCAACTCAGGTATAAACATATCTATCTATATTAAGCCCAAACTTCAGTTCAGACTGAAGTCTCCAACTCTAATCCCCTCCCACAAGGATCATTCTAGCATCCTCTACTTGCTATTCATAACCTCCCACTCCAACAGTGTAAACCCGGCTCCCACCAACCACTACCCACTTAATTGTTAAACTGTTAACCTATATCCTCATGGGAAACAATTCTATCAACTAGAGGACATCACCTCTAGTTTTACAAACTCACTCATTTCCAAAGTTGCATAGGTCAGCTCCTTTGCCCCCAGTCCCTTCAGTGAGTCCTTTCATACATCTGTACTACAGGTAAATTCATCTGTCACATTCTGCATTCCACAGTGAGATTCCTTGACCTCTTAAGTGATTTTTAAAAATATTTTTGTACATTAATTTTCATTCTTTGGGCTGTAAAACTGTATGAGTTTTGCAAATTCAGTGTCGTGTTTCTACCATTACAGTATCACACAGATTAGTTTCACCACCTTAAAAATTCCCTTACTTCCATTCAACTTCTCCCCAAAGCACTGTCAAACATAGATCTGTTTACCATCTCAATATTTTTTCTTTTTACAGAATGTCATATAAATGCAATCATACAGTATATAGCCCTTTTAGATTAGATTCTTTCACTTAGCAATATGAATTAAAGATCTATGTCTTTGGGTGGCTTGATAGCTCATTCCTTTTTATTACTAAATAGATTTCTATCATGTAGATGTACTACAGTATGATTATCCATTCACTTAGTGAAGAAAATCTTACTTGCTTTGCATTTTGGGAAATTATGAATAATGATGCTTATTAACATTTGCATGCAGGTTTTTGAGCAAAGTTTCAAATTACTTGGGTAGACACCTAGGAATGTGATTGCTGGGTCATATGGCAAAACTATGTTTAGCTTTTTAAGAAATTGCCATGCTGTCTTCCAAAGTGACAGTACCAACTTTCATTCCCATCAAAAACAAATGAGAGGGGGAGGAGAGAAGATGGCGGAAGAGTAAGACGCGGAGATCACCTTCCTTCCCACAGATACAGTAGAAATACATCTACACGTGGAACTGCTCCTACAGAACACCCACTGAACGCTGGCAGAAAACGTCAGACCTCCCAAAAGGCAAGAAACTCCCCCCGTACTTGGGTAGGGCAAAAGAAAAAAGAAATAACAGAGACAAAAGAATAGGGACGGCACCTGCACCAGTGGGAGGGAGCTGTGAAGGAAGAAAGATTTCCACACACCAGGAAGCCCCTTCACGGGCAGAGACTGCGGGTGGCAGAGGGGGGAAGCTTCGGAGCCACGGAGGAGAGCGCAGCCACAGCGGTGCAGAGGGCAAAGCAGAGAGATTCCCGCACGGAGGATCAGTGCCGACCAGCACTCACCAGCCCGAGAGGCTTGTCTGCTCACCCGCCGGGGCAGGCAGGGCTGGGAGCTGAGGCTCGGGCTTCGGTCAGATCGCAGGGAGAGGACTGGGGT
Source organism: Eschrichtius robustus (assembly GCF_028021215.1). Taxonomy (NCBI): domain Eukaryota; kingdom Metazoa; phylum Chordata; class Mammalia; order Artiodactyla; family Eschrichtiidae; genus Eschrichtius; species Eschrichtius robustus. The sequence continues at coordinate 74,480,089 of NC_090827.1, forward strand.
TGGCGGCGTGAACACAGCCTGAAGGGGTTAGTGCACCACAGCTAGCCGGGAGGGAGTCCGGGAAAATGTCTGCAGCTGCCGAAGAGGCAAGAGACTTTTTCTTGCCTCTTTGTTTCACGGCGCGCAAGGAGAGGGGATTCAGAGCGCCGCCTAAACGAACTCCAGAGACGGGCGCGAGCCGCGGCTATCAGCGCGGACCCCAGAGACGGGCATGAGACGCTGGGGCTGCTGCTGCCGCCTCCAAAAATCCTGTGTGCGAGCACAGGTCACTCTCCACACCGCCCCTCCCGGGAGCCGGTGCAGCCCGCTACTGCCAGGGTCCCGTGATCCAGGGACAACTTCCCCGGGAGAACGCACTGCGCACCTCAGGCTGGTGCAACGTCACGCCGGCCTCTGACGCCGCAGGCTCGCCCCGCCTCCTCTGTACCCCTCCCTCCCCGCGGCCTGGGTGAGCCAGAGCCCCCGAAGCAGCTGCTCCTTTAACCCCTTCCTGTCTGGGCGGGGAAGAGACGCCCTCAGGCGACCTACACGCAGAGGCGGGTCCAAATCCAAAGCTGATCCCCAGGAGCTGTGCGAACAGAGAAGATAAGGGGAAATCTCTCCCAGCAGCCTCAGAAGCAGCGGATTAAAACTCCACAAACAACTTGATGTGCCTGCATCTGTTGAATACCTGAATAGACAACGAATCATCCCAAATTCAGGAGGTGGACTTTGGGAGCAGGATATATTAATTTTTCCCCTTTTCCTTTTTTTGTGAGTGTATATGTATATGCTTCTGGGTGAGATTTTGTCTGTATAGCTTTGCTTTATAATAGCTTTATTTTACTTCACTATATTATAGCCTCTTTCTTTCTTTCTTTCTATTTTTTCTCCCTTTTACTCTGAGCCGTGTGGACGAAAGGCTCTTGGTGCTCCAGCCAGGCATCAGGGCCGTGCCTCTGAGGTGGGAGAGCCAACTTCAGGACACTGGTCCACAAGAGACCTCCCAGCTCCACATAATACCGAACGGCAAAAATCTCTCAGAGATCTCCATCTCAACATCAAGACCCAGCATCACTCAGTGACCAGCAAGCTACAGTGCTGAACACACTATGCCAAACAACTAGCAAGACAGGAACACAGCCCCATCCATTAGCAGAGAGGCTGCCTAAAATCATAATAAGGCCACAGACACCCCAAAATACACCACCAGACGTGGACGTGCCCACCAGAAAGACAAGATCCAGCCTCATCCACCAGAGCTCAGGCACTAGTTCCCTCCACCAGGAAGCCTACACAACCCACTGAACCAACCTTAGCCACTGGGGACAGATACCAAAAACAACGGGAACTACGAACCTGCAGCCTGTGAAAAGGAGACCCCAAACACAGTAAGATAAGCAAAATGAGACGACAGAAAAACACACAGCAGATGAAGGAGCAGGGTCAAAACACACCAGACTTAACAAATGAAGAGGAAATAGGTAGTCTACCTGAAAAAGAATTCAGAATAATGATAGTAAGGATGACCCAAAATCTTGGAAATAGAATAGACAAAATGCAAGAAACATTTAACAAGGACGTAGAATAACTAAAGAGGAACCAAGCAATGATGAAAAACACAATAAATGAAATTAAAAATACTCTAGATGGGATCAATAGCAGAATAACTGAGGCAGAAGAAAGGATAAGTGACCTGGAAGATAAAGTGGTGGAAATAACTACTGCAGAGCAGGATAAAGAAAAAAGAATGAAAAGAACTGAGGACAGTCTCAGAGACCTCTGGGACAACATGAAACGCACCAACATCCGAATTATAGGGGTCCCAGAAGAAGAAGAGAAAAAGAAAGGGACTGAGAAAATATTTGAAGAGATTATAGTGGAAAACTTCCCTAATATGGGAAAGGAAATAGTTAATCAAGTCCTGGAAGCACAGAGAGTCCCATACAGGATAAACCCAAGGAGAAACACGCCAAGACACATATTAATCAAACTGTCAAAAATTAAATATAAGGAAAACATATTAAAGGCAGCAAGGGAAAAACAACAAATAACACACAAGGGAATCCCCATAAGGTTAACAGCTGATCTTTCAGCAGAAACTCTGCAAGCCAAAAGGGAGTGGCAGGATATACTTAAAGTCATGAAGGAGAAAAACCTACAACCAAGACTACTCTACCCAGCAAGGATCTCATTCAGATGTGATGGAGAAATTAAAACCTTTACAGACAAGCAAAAGCTGAGAGAGTTCAGCACCACCAAACCAGCTTTACAACAAATGCTAAAGGAACTTCTCTAGGCAAGAAACACAAGAGAAGGAAAACACCTACAATAACAAACCCAAAACATTTAAGAAAATGGGAATAGGAACATACATATCGATAATTACCTTGAATGTAAATGGATTAAATGCTCCCACCAAAAGACACAGGCTGGCTGAATGGATACAAAAGCAAGACCCATATATATGCTGTCTACAAGAGACCCACTTCAGACCTAGAGACACATACAGACTGAAAGTGAGGGGATGGAAAAAGATATTCCATGCAAATGGAAATCAAAAGAAAGCTGGAGTAGCAATTCTCATATCAGACAAAATAGACTTTAAAATAAAGACTATTACAAGAGACAAAGAAGGACACTATATAATGATCAAGGGATCGATCCAAGAGGAAGGTATAACAATTGTAAATATTTATGCACCCAACATATAGGAGCACCTCAATACATAAGGCAACTACTAACAGCCATAAAAGGGGAAATCGACAGCAACACAATCATAGTAGGGGACTTTAACACCCCACTTTCACCAATGGACAGATCATCCAAAATGAAAATAAATGAGGAAACACAAGCTTTAAATGATACATTAAACAAGATGGACTTAATTGATATTTACAGGACATTCCACCCAAAAACAACAGAATACACATTTTTCTCAAGTGCTCATGGAACATTCTCCAGGACAGATCATATCTTGGGTCACAAATCAAGCCTTGGTAAATTTAAGAAAATTGAAATCGTATCAAGTATCTTTTCCGACCACAACGCTATAAGACTAGATATCAATTACAGGAAAAGATCTGTAAAAAATACAAACACATGGAGGCTACACAATACACTACTTAATAACGAAGTGATCACTGAGGAAATCAAAGGGGAAATCAAAAAATACCTAGAAACAAATGACAATGGAGATACGATGACCCAAAACCTATGGGACGCAGCAAAAGCAGTGCTAAGAGGGAAGTTTATAGCAATACAAGCCTACCTCAAGAAACAGGAAACATCTCAAATAAACAACCTAACCTTGCACCTAAAGCAATTAGAGAAAGAAGAACAAAAAAAACCCAAAGCCAGCAGAAGGAAAGAAATCATAAAGATCAGGTCAGAAATAAATGAAAAAGAAACGAAGGAAACAATAGCAAAAATCAATGAAACTAAAAGCTGGTTCTTTGAGAAGATAAACAAAATTGATAAACCATTAGCCAGACTCATCAAGAGAAAAAGGGAGAAGACTCAAATCAATAGAATTAGAAATGAAAAAGGAGAAGTAACCACTGACACTGCAGAAATACAAAAGATCATGAGAGATTACTACAAGCAACTCTATGCCAATAAAATGGACAACCTGGAAGAAATGGACAGATTCTTAGAAATGCACAAACTGCCGAGACTGAACCAGGAAGAAATAGAAAATATGAACAGACCAATCACAAGCACTGAAATTGAAACTGTGATTAAAAACCTTCCAACAAACAAAAGCCCAGGACCAGATGGCTTCACAGGCGAATTCTATCAAACATTTAGAGAAGAGCTAACACCTATCCTTCTCAAACTCTTCCAAAATATTGCAGAGGGAGGAACACTCCCAAACTCATTCTACGAGGCCACCATCACCCTGATACCAACACCAGACAAAGATGTCACAAAGAAAGAAAACTACATGCCAATATCACTGATGAACATAGATGCAAAAATCCTCAACAAAATACTAGCAAACAGAATCCAACAGCACATTAAAAGGATCATACACCATGATCAAGTGGGGTTTATCCCAGGAATGCAAGGATTCTTCAACATACGCAAATCAATCAATGTGATACACCATATTAACAAATTGAAGGAGAAAAACCATATGATCATCTCAATAGATGCAGAGAAAGCTTTCGACAAAATTCAACACCGATTTATGATAAAAGCCCTGCAGAAAGTAGGCATAGAGGGAACTTTCCTCAACATAATAAAGGCCATATATGACAAACCCACAGCCAACATTGTCCTCAATGGTGAAAAACTGAAACCATTTCCACTAAGATCAGGAACAAGTCAGGGTTGCCCACTCTCACCACTATTATTCAACATAGTTTTGGAAGTGTTAGCCACAGCAATCAGAGAAGACAAAGAAATAAAAGGAATCCAAATCGGAAAAGAAGAAGTAAAGCTGTCACTATTTGCAGATGACATGATACTATACATAGAGAATCCTAAAGATGCTACCAGAAAACTCCCAGAGCTAATCAATGAATTTGGTAAAGTAGCAGGATACAAAATTAATGCACAGAAATCTCTTGCATTTCTATACACTTAATGACGAAAAATCTGAAAGTGAAATTAAGAAAACACTCCCGTTTACCATTGCAACAAAAAGAATAAAATATCTAGGAATAAACCTACCTAAGGAGACAAAAGACCTGTATGCAGAAAATTATAAGACACTGATGAAAGAAATTAAAGATGATACAAATAGATGGAGAGATATACCATGTTCCTGGATTGGAAGAATCAACATTGTGAAAACGACTCTACTTACCCAAAGCAATCTACAGATTCAATGCAATCCCTATCAAACTGCCACTGGCATTTTTCACAGAACTAGAACAAAAAATTTCACAATTTGTATGGAAACACAAAAGACCCCGAATAGCCAAAGCAATCTTGAGAACGAAAAATGGAGCTGGGGGAATCAGGCTCCCTGACTTCAGACTATTTTACAAAGCTACAGTAATCAAGACAGTTTGGTACTGGCACAAAAACAGAAATATAGATCAATGGAACAGGATAGAAAGCCCAGAGAGAAACCCACACACATATGGTCACCTTATCTTTGATAAAGGAGGCAAGCATATACAGTGGAGAAAAGACAGCCTCTTCAATAAGTGGTGCTGGGAAAATTGGACAGGTACATGTAAAAGTATGAAATTAGAACATTCCCTGACACCATGCACAAAAATAAACTCAAAATGGATTAAAGACCTAAATGTAAGGTCAGACACTATCAAACTTTTAGAGGAAAACATAGGCAGAACACTCTATGACATACATCACAGCAAGATTCTTCTTGACCCAGCTCCCAGAGAAATGGAAATAAGAACACAAATAAACAAATGGGACCTAATGAAACTTAAAAGCTTTTGCACAGCAAAGGAAACCATAAACAAGACCAAAAGACAACCCTCAGAATGGGAGAAAATATTTGCAAATGAAGCAACTGACAAAGGATTAATCTCCAAGATTTACAAGCAGCTCATGCAGCTCAATAACAAAAAAACGAACAACCCAATCCAAAAATGGGCAGAAGACCTAAATAGACATTTCTCCAAAGAAGATATACAGATTGCCAACAGACACATGAAAGAATGCTCAACATCACTAATCATTAGAGAAATGCAAATCAAAACTACAATGAGATATCATCTCACACCGGTCAGAATGGCCATCATCAAAAAATCTAGAAATAATAAATGCTGGAGAGGGTGTGGAGGAAAGGGAACACTCTTGCACTGTTGGTGGGAATGTAAATTGATACAGCCACTATGGAGAACAGTATGGAGGTTCCTTAAAAAACTACAAATAGAACTACCATACGACCCAGCAATCCCACTACTGGGCATATACCCTGAGAAAACCATAGTTCAAAAAGAGTCATGTACCAAAATGTTCATTGCAGCTCTATTTACAATAGCCAGGGCATGGAAGCAACCTAAATGTCCATCGACAGATGAATGGATAAAGCAGATGTGGCACATATATACAATGGAATATTACTCAGCCATAAAAAGAAATGAAATGGAGGTATTTGTAATGAGGTGGATGGAGTTAGAGTGTCATACAGAGTGAAGTAAGTCAGAAAGAGTAAAACAAATACAGTATGCTAATACATATATACGGAATCTAAGAAAAAAAAAAAAAGGCCATGAAGGACCTAGTGGCAAGACGGGAATAAAGACACAGACCTACTAGAGAATGGACTTGAGGATATGGGGAGGGGGTGGGGTGACATGTGACAGGGTAAGAGAGTGTCATGGACATATATACACTACCAAATGTAAAATAGATAACTATTGGGAAGCAGCCGCATAGCACAGGGAGATCAGCTCGGTGCTTTGTGACCACCTAGAGGGGTGGGATGGGGAGGGTGGGAGGGAGGGAGATGTAAGAGGGAAGAGAAATGGCAACATATTGTATATGTATAACTGATTCACTTTGTTATAAAGCAGAAGCTAACACACCATTGTAAGGCAATAATACTTCAATAAAGATGTTAAAAAAAAAAAACAAAAAACAAATGAGAGTGTAACGTTCCTGGTGGCACAGTGGTTAAGAATCCACCTGCCAATGAAGGGGAATGGGTTGGAGCCCTGGTCCGGGAAGATACCACATGCCGCGGAGCAACTAAGCCCGTGCGCCACAACTACTGAGCCTGCACTCTAGAGCCCGTGAGCCACAACTACTGAAGCCCAAGTGCCTAGAGCCTGTGCTCTGCAACAAGAGAAGCCACTACAATGAGAAGCCTGCACAGTGCAAAGAAGAGTAGCCCCTGCTTGCCGCAACTAGAGAAAGCCCGCATGCAGCAACAAAGACCCAACGCAGCCAAAAATAAATTAATTAATTAAAAAAATGAGAGTTCCCGTTGCTCTACATCTTCACAAGCAATTGGTACTGCCAGATTTTTAAAATTTTACCCACTGTTGTAGGTTTGCAGTAGTAACTCATTATTAATTTGCATTTCTCTAATAAATTATACTGAGCATGTTTTCATATACTTATTTGGTATCTGTCCACCTTTTTGGTGAGTTATCTGTTCAGATATTTTGCCCATTTTTTTAAATTGAGTTGTTTTCTTACTGTTGAATTTTAAGAGTTCTTTCTGTATTTTGGATAGAAGTCCTTTACCAAATATGTGCTTTACAAATATTTTCTCACAATCTGTGGCGCATTTTTTCATTTTCTTAACACTGTCTTTTGCAGAGCAGAAATTTTTAATTTTAGTAAAATTCAACTTATCAAGTTTTTCTTTCCTGTATAATTCTTTTGAGCTATATCTAAAACTTCAGTACCAAACCTAAACTCTTGTCAATTTCCTCATGTTTACTTCTACACATTTTATATTAGGTCCATAATTTATTTTGATGAGTTGATTTTCATGTAATGTATAAGGTATGCATCTAGGTTCATTCTTTTTATCATAAAGACATCGAGTTGTTCCAGCACAATTTGTTGGTAAGACAATTATTTTTCCATTGAATTGCCTTTGTGCCTTTGTCAAAAATCAGATGACTATATTTGTGCGGGTATAGTTCTGTGCTCCCTATTCTGTTCCATTGATCCATGTATTATTCTTTAACTAATACCATGATATATTTATTACTGTAACATTATAGTAAGTCTTTGTGATGGTTAATATTATGGTTAACTTGGCTAAGCTACAGTACTAGGTATTTGGTCATACGTTATTAATATACCCCACACTTAATTTCCTTTATTTTTAACATACGATTTTTGAATATAGAATCAGCCTTGCAAAGCTGGAATAAATCCCATTTGGGCATGATGTATACTTTTTTTTATACATTATTGTATTTGATTTTTTAATATTTTGTGAAGTTGTTTGAGTCGATGTTTATGAAATATATTGGTCTGCCATCTTGTTTCTTGTAATGTCTTTATCTAGTTGTAGTATTTATACTGCTAGCCTCATAGAATGAATTAGGAAATGTTCCCTGTGCTTCCATTTTCTGGAAGAAATTGTGAGGAATTGATATTATTTCTACCTTACCCTTTTGGTAGAATTCATCAGTAAAACCAAAAGGGCCTGCTGGGGCTTTTTTTCATGGAAGTTTATTAATTATCCATTCAATTTCTTTAACAGATATTTATCTATTTCTCTTATATGAGTTTTAGTAGTTTGTGTCTTTCAAGGAATTGGTCCAGTTTATCTTAGTTATCAAATCTGTGGGCACAGTGTTGGTTGAAGTATTCCTTTCCTTTCTTTTACTGTCCATGTGATCAATCAGTAATGATGATGACTCATTCTTTTCTGATATGCACACTTAATGCCTTCTCTCTCTCTCCTTTTTTTTTTTTTTTTTTTTTGACCTGGCTACAAGTTTATCAATTTTGCTGATCTTGAAGAACTCAAAATATTTTAAAATCTCTCTTGAGACTTCTCCTTTGACCCATGTGTTATTTGGAATGTGTTCATTAATTTTCCAATATTGGCAATTGTCAATTATTTTTACTTTATTGATTTCTAGTCTAATTCCATTGTGATCTGGGAACATATTTGAAATATTTTTATATATTTAAATTTGTTAAGATGTGTTTTGTGGTCTGGGATGTAGTTTATCTTGGTAAATGTTCCATGAGAGCTTGAGAAGAATGTGTTATATGCTGTTGTGGATGGAGTAGTCTCTTAAATGTCTATTAGATCAAATTACTGATAGTGTCATTTGAGTTTATATCTATCCTTATTGATTTAATTTTTATTTATCTATCAATTGCTGACAGAGGGGTATTGATATATTCAACTTTAATAGTGCATTTTTCTGTTTCTCCTTTCAGTTCTACCAATGTTTGCCTCATATATTTTTATGCTTTGTTTATAGGATTGTAATGACTTCTTGGAGAACTGAACCCTTTATAATTATATAATGTCCCTCTTTATCCCTGAAACTTTTCCTTGTTCTGTAGTCTGTTTTGTTTGAAATGTAGCTACTCCAGCTTTTTTTTGATTAGTGTTACAATGGTATATCTTTCTCCATCCCTTTATTTTTTAAGTGAAATTGTTATAGATAGCATATAGTAGGTCTTGGTTTTTATACATCTGACAACCTCTACCTTTTAATTAGTGTATTTAGATCATTCACAAAGTGAATATTAACGTGGTTGAATTAACAACCACCATGTTTGTAACTCTTTTCTATTTGTATTTCTTCTTCATTTTTCCTGTTTTTCTATTCTTTTTAGTATTAATTAAGCACCTTATATGAATCTATTTTATCTTTTATCTCAGTGTATCAATTATACATCCTTAAAAAAACTAGTGATTGCTCTGGAGTTTACCTTTCAACTAATTTTATAACTAATTTTAATGAATCTTCAAATAACACTGTCTCTTCACATGAAGTACAAGTACTTTAAAACATGTATCCCCAATTCTTTCTTCAAATACCTTGTGGCACTGCTGTCCTTTATTTTACTCATTCATATGCTATAAGCACTAAATATATTGTTACTATTGCCACTTTAAACACACATTTGGGTTTTTGATCAATTAAGAATAAGAAAAATAAAAGATTTTATTTTACCTTTATTTCTTCTCTGATGCTTTTTCTTTCTTCATGCAGATCCAAGTTTTTGACCTATATTATGTCCCTCTGCTTGAAGAACTTGTTTCATTATTTCTTCTATGGCAGGCCTGCTGGAGATGAATTCCCTCAGTTTTTCTCTTTCTGATAAAGTGTTTATTCTTCTTTTACTTTGAAAGGATAATTTTACTGGATCTAGAATTCTATATTGGTGTTTTTATTCTGTCAGCTTCTTCAGTATTTCACTCTGCTCTCTTCTCACTCATCTGGTTTCTGAGAGTATAGTATAATCCCTATCCTTGTTCCCTTGCTCTTCTAAGGTGTTTTTGTTGTCTTCTTTGGATTTTTTCAAAATGTTCTCTTTGTCTTTGGTTATCTCACATTTGAATATGAGGCATCAAGTTTTTTGTTTGTTTTTTTGTTGTTTTATTGTTTTGTTTTTTAACATTTATTCTTCTTGATCTGCTTGCTATTCTCTGAGTTTCTTGGGTATGTTTTGCAGTGTCTGTCATTAATTTGGAAACTTCTCAACCAGTATTAATTCAAATATTTCTTCTCCTCCTTTCTCTCTTTCTTCTCATTTTAATATTCCAATTGTGCATATGTTACAACTTTGAAATTGTCCCACAATTCTTGGATGTTCTGTTCTGTTGCTTTTCATTATTACTGTTCTCTTTTTTCTCTTTGCATATCAGTTGGGAAGATTCTACTGATCAACTTTCAAGCTTATGCACTTTTTTCTTCAATTGTGTCAAGCCTACTGATGATCCTATTGAAAGTATTCTTCATTTCTGTTATAGTGTCTGATTTCTAGCATTTTATTTTGAATGTTTCTTAGAGTTTTCCTCTCTGCTTACATTACCCATTTGTCCTTGCATATTGTCTACTTTTCCAATTAGATCCCTTAACATGTTAATAATTATTAATTTTAATTTCCTGTCTGAAAATTCCAACATCTGTGTCATACCTGAGTTTAGTTCTGATTCTTGCTTTCTCTCTTCAGATTATGTTTTATTTTCCTTTTGGACATGCTTTATAATTATTTTTGAAAGACATATATGTTGTATTGGGCAATAGGAACTGAGATAAATAGGATTTAGTGTAAGTATTTATGTTAATTTGGCTAGGAGTTGGGCTGTGTTTAATGTTTGCTATAACTATAGATGCCCAAGGCTTCAGTTTGCTCTATTGTCCTTATTTTTCTCCTCTTTCTTGATATTGGACCTCTGTAAATATTCGTGTTCAGAGAGAGCCTGTGTCTTGCAGCTCTTTCAGCTGTAATCCCCTGTTGTTATACTGAAGCTTGTTAGTATGGTGGTAAGGTGTGAAGAAGTAGAAACAGTCTATAATTTTCTGATTAAATCTCAGCATTTTAGCTGGCTTATATATCGGAGCTGTAACCTTCTGAATTGTTTCTCCAGTGGTATAGCTTTCTCTCCCTACCCTTCCCTGCCTCAGTGTTCCCAGCCTATTTCCTTGTAGCTTGACCCCTGTTGACTCTGTTTCCCCATACACACTTTGGTGAGATAAGAAAGTTGGATATGGCTGGAGTGAGAGCAGTGTAGAATAAGTAAGTAGAATAAGGCTCCCGTAAAGTCTCTTTCCATAGACAGTAAGCCTCTGTTAACAGAGAATGCTGCAGATGTATTTCACAACAGTTAGTCTCCCCATATTTTTGCCAGAGCTACAGGGGGAACTATCTTGGAACCTTGGGAACCTTCCACTATGGGAACCTTGTAGACTTCTGGAAGTAAAACTCAAAAGTAGTGTTCAGGACACCCCCAAGACTGGGGTCCCTGAGAATTTCTCACTTTCATGCTAGCCTAATTCAATCTACAGAAATTCATTAAAATTACCTTTTTTTTTTTTTTTTTTTTGCCACACTGCGTGGCATGTGGGATCTTAGTTCCCTGACCAGGGATTGAACCCGCGCCCCCTGAAGTGGAAGCATGGAGTCTTAACCACCAGACCACCAGGGATGTCCCTAAAATTACCATTATTTCTTCCTACCAGTTTATGGCTTCTACTCCAGGTAAGACTATCTTGGCTACAACTCTGGATGCTCCTGTGTCTCCAGACTTCAAGGAGACAGTTTGCCCTTCAATCTCAGTTCTCTGATGGGTCCAAAAGAAGTCACTGATTTTAAGTTTACTTAGCTTTTTCTTATTTAAAGGATGAGAGTGATGACTTTCCAGCTCCATTTATGTCTGAGCTCAAATGAGAAGTGTCAGATAATTCTTAACTAGACAGGATATTTCAAAGTATATCTGGTCAAGCTTAGGAGATAGTGGCTTCACTTTCATTAAATAACAATATTTGACACAAAAAATAAAAGCATGTGATATAAACACTGTAGAGATGTTTCATATGTTAGATATGAAATTGGGATAAATATTTAGAGGTTTTGCCAATCCTGAGATTCCATGATTCTCTAAACTGAAATGAGACAGAGTAAGCTAACACAAATGAACAAATTCCCCAATGGTAAGTTTATCAACATGGGAATGCCTTAGAGCAGGGTTTTTTAGCTGCAAATCTCCAGATTGAATTCAAGGTGTTTATGAACATTCTGGAGCTGAATGGAAATTTGCGTATGCAAGAGTATCTGTGCCTTTTATTCTGCTGAGAGAGTCTACAGCTTTCAACAGGTTTTAAAAGAGATTCATAACGTTTGTAAAATATTAAAAATTTAAGATTTTGAGATTGTAGCCTGTGTCTAGCTTCGTGCAATAAACAGAAGATGTGAGTGGTACTTTTATTGCTTCATATTAAATTATGTTCAATTCAGAAATCAAGTATTAGGTATCATATATCAGACATTAATGACTATATGCAACAGATCTTGCCCTAGTGAGGGAAAAAAATTGAGTAAACAGATGATTATATTTCCTTGGCAGGAGATTTAATGCATTCAAAAGTCCAAATATGATAGAGAAGGTCATATGTTCAGGGAACTACAAAGAGTTTAACGTGTTGAGACACCATGAGTGTTCATTTTGTGAATAAAAAGAGATTTGAGTAGAAATGTAGATAGAAGTCAATTCATGAAAAGCCTTATGTGTCATGCTAAGGACTTTAAACATTTAAAAATCTATGGAGAGTCATTAGAAAGTACTTTCAGCTAAGAAGAGACATTATCCATTTCCATTATATTCACCCTGGCACTTATTATGAGGAATATATAAGGTGGTAAGGTAGAATGTCCAAGCAAAACTAGGTTCAAGAAACCCAGTCAGATGTATGGGTATTTTTTAATACAAGTAAAAAACGAGCACTGAACTATGGATATGACAATGGAATAATATGGATTCTGGAGGCATTAGAGTACTGGATGTGGTGAAGAAGAGGAGAAAGATATCCAGCATGACTTTTCTTGTTCCTAGCTTGGGCAAATTGTACACCCGTTCATAATTTTTATAAATGTTTCATAGACTGCATTCAAAGCTGTAGTGTTAAATGAAATATCAGGTATAAACTTATGTGTATAGTAGTGGTTTGTTTTTGTTGTTTGATTTGAATATACTGATGCAAATATTAATGGTGCCTCTGGAGCAGTTTTACATCTTTCTGCTAGACTGTTCTTCTAAACATGGTTTAAGGGTGAAACACTTGGAAAATATTAAATCTATATCACTATACAGTTTCAAAAAAAGACCTGCTTTCCTCTGGTTATTGCTTCTCTAGATTATTTGAAATGATGGCTAAGTCATTGAATATGCTGCTCAGTGATGCCTTGTTGCAAAATATTGATGATGTATTACTGCAAAGCAATTTAGAGCACTGACGTGAAGGTGCTATTCAAATTGAAGTTAGAATTTGTTTTTAGGCAACACGTGGCAAAGTTTACCAGCATCTGTGAACAGCTAATCTCAAGTTCAATTATACTTAAATTGAAAGAGAGATACCTGCTATTACCATCAGAGGCCAAAGTAAAAAGAAAAAGAAAAAAAAAGTCACTGTACTGTCTAATGAAATATCAAACATAAAAGACTCAAAGATTGAGTTTATCAGCTTCTAGCACATTTGCAACAAAGGATTCCTCTAAGCAATGAGGGCAACTTCTAGAGCGTAAGACGTTGGCTGAGGCACTGACAAGAGCAAGGTAAAAATTTTCTGAGCAAATGACTCATCAGTGGCTGTTTGTTCTTTCATAAGAGTTGTCAGGTTCACGCTGCAGTGTCTTTTGTATTCTAAATAGGTATCCAGAAACATGTAATGTTCTAGGGGAGATAACACTGAAGAGAATGCAGAAGGAATTTTACTACTTCTTACTGCTTTCTAACATTGGACTAGCAAAATTAATATTGACAGGTCAGTAAAGTAGTGAAGATAAGACCCATTTCTCCCTTTCTGATCCTTGAAGGTAAACTGTCCTTAAAAATGCCACAAATTAGTCTATTTTCTGGGACTAAATTATAAGAGGGCCTTGGAAAACATCTCTGGGGATCCAGTTGTAAACGGGAAGTCCCAGGAGGGAAGGGGGATGCTGCAGATAGTTAATACTAAAACAGATCTAAAATTATTAGAAACCAGGCAAAATGGAGGTGTTATACACACATGATAATAACCCACCCCATTTTCTCATCCTAACATACCACACAAACTGCCCTATTTTCTCCTAATTCTTCATATTAATCAGTCTTCACCTCTTCAAAAATTTTAGATGGGAGGTGTTAAAATGCATGAAATGATTTGCTCAAGGCCGTATCTCCAGTAGACCACATAGCAAGGAGAATTCTAGAATCTAAATGAGTTGTAATATAGGAATCAGTATTGGTCCTACAAATGCTGTTGTTCATGCAATTTCTCCATCACCTATGTAGTACCCACCACCCCATAACCTGGAGACTTCCCGCTTCCTTTGTCTTTCTTCTACCCCATTTAGTGGCAGTCCACCCCTCAAAATATGTCACAATACAAAATCTCAGAAATCTTATCTCTTTGTGAATAAGACTTCTGCAGGCCACCTTCTCAACAGATGACAAGGGCCTAGTCTTCAAAAAATTCTACCTCTAGTGAGAAGTCTATCAATCATATTTGCATAAATGAAGGAATGGAGTAATAGGCCCCAAGGATTGTGATGTGTGTTTCTTCTTTTCCCCAAAATTCCTTGATTTAAACCATGTAGAAATATCAGGTAATTTGTTTAAGAAATTTGATCCTCTAGTCAAGTTCAATTTAATTCAGCAAACTTTTTATTGGCACCTACTATATGCCAAGCGCTGTTCTAAACAAACATATGTGAATAAGACACAGTCTCTATCATCAAAACCAACACCACACAGGCATGAAGACCATCACTACACAATACTGTGGTATGTTCCATAACAAAGGGAAGCTCCAAAACCTTAAGCTATACAAATAAAGCAAAACTTTCTGTGCTTTGGGCAGACAAGACAAATGGCATTTTTAAGCTGCATTTTGAAGACTATATTCATCAGACAAAAAAAAGCCAAAAGAAAGGATACAAAGATGGTATGTGCAAAGGTCCTTGACAAGAAAGAAGAGCAGCATGTTTAGAGACCTTAAAGTGGGACAATGTATCAGGTACTCCACAGTCTAGGTACATGCCTACTAGGAGACATGATTGGTAGGTTTGTGTCTAGATAATGATGCATTCTATATGCCAAAGAAGGAGTAAAGATTTAATCTTGAAGGTAGATTTTAATCATGGAGTGGTAAAGTCAGAAATTTAACAGACATACAAGAAGACTAACTGGATAGGAAAGATGTTGAAGAAAGAGAAACCATAATAAACTTTACTAGCTAAAAACAACAAACCCTTAATTTCCAAAGTAAAAATAAGTGAATAAATAAACACATAAGAGATTATAAAATTGATTAGTATTTCACTGTAATAAAATTTTAACACTAGGCATGAAATTCAGTGTTTAAAGGCATAAGTATAAGAACAAACCAAAGGAATTGAGCTTCTTGTTCACATAAAGTGATCATTGAAGCATTTCCCCCATTACCTCAAAAATGTAATTTAAAAGCATTGAGGAGCAATGCAGGATTTTACTGAATTCCCTTGTAAAGGTGGTAGAGGATCAGGAAGAAGGAATTAAATTGCACAAACAGCACAAAATTTCCTAAAAATCCTCTACAGACATCTCTCTTCTGAGAAATCCTCTCATCATAGCCGTTGTTCACAAATTTACCTCTTCTCCATTTCTACCATTCCACCCCACTCTCCACTATTTCACCTACCCATTCATCCAGCCTTTTCAATTTCCTTCCATAAAGCACTCTATGCTTTTTCTAATGGACACGTTAGTTAACTCTCTTGTCTAGTTTCTTCCAGGTTTCCTATGACTTTGTCAACACCATCAGCAAATTCCTGGGAGACCATCAGCATAAGAAATACTATATCTTTAGGAGACAGGAGATGAGGACAGTATTATGAATTCTTTGACTTTCATGTTTTATCCTGTCACTAAAGAACAAAAAGCAGCAGAAGGAAGTGGAGTTTTGTGTCCCTGCTACAAATTGGACGTGCAAGGAGAATGTGGATGCACAAGCACTCATTCAGACTGCTCTCTGCATATGTAGGAGCACTCAGGAGAGTTGTACTTAGTGGGAAGCACACTTGCATGAAGACAGGAGATTCAAATTCTGTTCCTTTTAAAATTTTGTAATTTTAATTATCTTGGTCTCAATTTCTTTATCTACAACTTGAGAGCCACTGTAGAATATTTTTGAAGGGTTCTTCATGGCAAAGCTGCAATTTAAGCATTGACTTTGGTGTCAGAATACCTAGTTTTGAGCTCCTACTCCACCACTATTAAGTAGCTGTGTGACATTGAGCAGGTTCTATAATTCAGGGTGTATCTTCTCCACTGGAATATGGGGAGTCAAGCAACCATCTCAAAAAGAAAACAAAATAATGATGTAAAGTGCTTTTTAAGCAACACAGGCTATTATTCTAGGAATTAATTCTCTAGGATTCCAAGTTATTAAAAAAAAATAGTGATAATCTTTATACAAGATAGGTTTTGAATCCAACCGCCTAGTTATATACAAACTTTAACTTAAAATGTTCTTGACAGGTGAATAACCATTCCTACTTATGTCAAAGTCTTACTGGTAAAATATTACTATCTCTTTCAGTTATATAGTCTAATATTTAAATCCCGATCATCTTTTTCTGTGCCTACTTGTGATAGAGAACAACCAGTCATCATTCTCTATATAATAACCTTTCATAGATATGCTCAATATAAATTACTTTTTTATTATTATTACCAAGCTGCTGCTGTTATAGTCATGGGACTTAAAACAACAGTTGTCTGCAATTCTCTTATCCCTCCATACGGAGTCCATTTACTGCCTTGCCTCCCTTCACTGCTGATTACTTCAAAAGGATGAAAAGAGCATAGGGAAGCAATGTTCCTTGTTAAGAATAAATAATTAATTGAGTAAATAAAATCAAGGCCAGGAAGAAAGGAACTAACTGCTCCTTATAAATGTTTACTTGGTTTGCCTTGATGCCCATGGGTGATGGTTCTTTATCAAAACCTGGATAGTATTTATGAGACAGTAAGATATTAAGTTGTGAAAGAAAAACAAACAAGTGAACAAAACACTGATCTCATTAGCCTTGGTGAGTGAGAGAATTTTTCAGCATCCTCTGCTGACCACAAACAAGCATTATTTGAAAGATTTTCTGAACCCTCTTCCAGATTTTGGTATCATTTGTGCAATTCCATATGTCATGCTTTAGTTTGCTATACATTACTCATCTCCTTTCCCTGATTATTTATACCCTACTCTGCTTTCAAAAGACTTCTCAGAAAATTCTGTTATTCCAGTTGACATTGATTTCTGTCTTCTAGCAATTTTCATTATGCTTAACAATGTACCACCTATTTATATAATATAGTTCACTGCCCTTATCAGACACATAAATAAATTTCATTTCTATAACCTTGCCTAAAAATCCTTGATTCAGGAAAGCAGATCTAATACTCATTTTTGTACCTGCAAAGGCACAGGGGACCTAGCCCAGGATTGGCTATATAACCGATGCTCTACAAATGTATTTATTAGTTGCCTTCAACCACGATACTCTAGTGCCCAACTCCAAGGAACACTATTCATATAGCATTCAGTGTGAATACTATTAGTACTATGAAGATAGCCATGGTCAACAAGATCAAATGGGATAGAAGAAAATATTGATGGTGTCCATGGAGTTGTTCAATGCTGGTAATCATGGATAGACTACATTAAGCATTCTTTGAAAGTATAGATAAATGATAAAGAAATAATCATGGTTTAAAAAATTGACAATACAGCAATCAATTCTTTTTTTTTTTTTAATACAGCACCTCCGGCATCATTCAAAATTTCCAGAAACTTAAAGTATCTACATTTATGAAACTAGACCCAACTCAAAATTCAATTAATCTAGGAATACATCCCTAACACCCTCTCAGTAGCAAAATCATTGGGTTGTTTCTCTGTTCCCTTAACGCTTCTATATACTTCTCCTGTGGTATTTTATCATCTCCCAATTTGTCCACTTCATCACTTAGAACTAAAGCTCGTCATAATTGCAGCATTCTCAAGCCCAATGGGAACTCAGCATGGCCTGGTAAAAAACAGGAATAAAGCAGGGTATTATCCAGTCAAGTCTGGGAAACTGACTAGAATCAATGTATACCCTCTAAAACGGAAATCAGCGAACACCAAGCAACAGCTAGGGCTACTCAGGCTTAGTTCCAACATGCAGCAATGTGCTAGAAAGTACCATCACTTCAGTTCAATGCAGCAGCAGACAGGGGCACATCAGTTAGTAGTCATAGGGTATTATGTGGAGGAGGCACATCTAACCAAAATGTGTAGCTAATGGAAAAGATAATTAATCGACAATTCCATGAAAAGGTGATACCTATACAATTCTGAAAGGAGTAAAACAGGCTAACAAAGCGAGGATAGCATTTTAGGCCACAGCGTAAAAACAAAACAGGCAGGGAACAGCACGTATAGAAGGAGGTATAAGTACTCCAGAAAGATGACAAATACATTTTGGGTTATTAACTACTGACCAAAAAAAGCTGTAGACTAGGTAGCGGACAGATTACCATGCCATGGCTATGCATACCATGTTAAGAGCCTCAAATATTATCTTGCAGCTAAAGGAAATCATCCAAGCAGTTAGAAAAAGAATGACCATATGCCTGGTTTCTCCGAGGGCTTCAGGGGGAAAATGATGAGCTTACTGCACGATGTACAGATTCAGTTTTCCATAAGGTAGAAAGATATTGGAGACGAGAGATTGAGGACAGAATAAAAAACTGAGAGACCTTTTGCTAGGGAATATACATTTTGGGACACCAGTTTATACTGGTAGGCATAATCATGAAACTAGATGAAATCATTAGAAGATTGTGTAGCAGTGGATCTCAAACTATACTATATTTTACAAATGATGTGAGAGATTAAGATGCACATTTCTAGGTATGTATAATATTCCAACCCTGGCTATTCTAATTCAGTCTTTGGGGTAGGTCCATAATATCTGTAGTCTTAAAAATATCTTCAGTTAATTCTGTTGTACAGAAAGAATTCTGAAGCAATGTTTTAAGGGGTGAATGAAAGAGAGGAATCTGCAAAGAAAAAATAAATGGTAGAGTCAGAGGGGTCAATGGAAAAAATAGGAGAGTGTGGTTTCCCCAAAGATAAGGGATTGGACAGTTTAAGGAGATCTAGGTTCAGCTATGACTTTGCCACTTACTAACAGTGACATCAATTTATGTAATACTTCTGACTCTAACCTTGTCAGTAAAATGAGGATAATAACAGTAACTCTCTCATACAGTCACTGTGGGGATTGAATGAGATAATGAATGGAAAATGCGTAGTATAAACAAGTCATATCAGAAAATGCCAGTAAATATTAGTTCTCATTAATATGATTATTATCATGGATATTGTGATTAAGAGTCTCAAATATTACAGGTGGTCTTTGGGCTTGGCAATAAGTAAACTATTGGTTATTTAGGCAAGAGTAATTTTCATAGTGTTTTAAGAACAAAAACCAAATTATGGTAGATTGGAGAGTAAAGAAAAGGATAGAAATGAGGGCTAACCATTTTTTTCAAGAAGTTTGGGTGATATAGGCAAAAGAGAAACTAGATGGTAACTGAAAAGGGATAGATGACATAAGCAGGGTTCTTTTGAGGAATGGAAAACACTTGACTATGTTTCTAGACAAAGAGGAGTCAAGAGTGATTAGACAGAAAAGATACATGAGACAGAAGTAAAATTTTGTTTCCAGCCCCAGAAGTTGCTAGATTTAAGCAATCAGAGAAGAAAAAGAAATAGAAGGAATCCAAATTGGAAAAGAAGTAAAACAGTCACTGTTTGCAAATGACATGATACTATACATAGAAAATCCTGAAGATGCCTCCAGAAAACTACTAGAGCTAATCAATGAATTTGGTAAAGTAGCAGGATACAAAATTAATGCACAGAAATCACTTGCTTTCCTATACACTAACAATGAAAATTCAGAAAGAGAAATTAAGGAAACACTCCCATTTACCACTGCAACAAAAAATAAAATACCTAGGAATAAACCTACTTAAGGAGGCAAAAGACCTGTATATAGAAAACTATAAGACACTGATGAAAGAAATTAAAGACTATACAAACAGATGGAAAGATATACCATGTCCTTGGATTGGAAGAATCCACATTGTGAAAATGACTATACTACCCAAAAACAATCTACAGATTCAATGCAATCCCTATCAAACTACCAAGGGCATTTTTCACAGAACTAGAACAAAAAATTTTACAGTTTGTATGGAAACACAAAAGACCCTGAATAGCCAAAGCAACCTTGAGAAAGAAAAACAGAGCTGGGGGAATCAGGCTCCCTGACTTCAGACTATACTACAAAGCTACAGTAATCAAGACAGTATGGTACTGACACAAAAACAGAAATATAGATCAATGGAACAGGATAGAAAGCCCAGAGATAAACCCACGCACATATGGTCACCTTATCTTTGATAAAGGAGGCAAGCGTATACAATGGAGAAAAGACAGCCTCTTCAATAAGTGGTGCTGGGAAAACTGGACAGCTACATGTAAAAGAATGAAATTAGAACACTTCCTAACACCATACACAAAAATAAACTTAAAATGGATTAAAGACCTAAATATAAGGCCAGACACTATAAAACTCTTAGAAGATAACGTAGGCAGAACACTGTATGACATAAAGCAAGATCTTTTTTGACACATCTCCTAGAGTAATGGAAATAAAAACAAAAATAAACAAATGGGACCTAATGAAATTTAAAAGCTTTTGCACAGCAAAGGAAACCATAAACAAGGTGAAAAGACAAACCTCAGAATGGGAGAAAATATTTGCAAATGAAGCAACTGACAAAGGATTAATCTCCAAACTATACAAGCAGCTCATGCAGCTCAATATCAAAAAAACAAACAACCCAATCCAATACTGAGCAGAAGACCTAAATAGACATTTCTCCAAAGTAGACATACAGATTGCCAACAAACACATGAAAAGATACTCAACATCACTAATCATTAGAGAAATGCATATCAAAACCACAATGAGGTTATCACCTCACACTGGTCAGAATGGCCATCATCAAAAAATCTACAAACAATAAGAGCTGGAGAGGATATGGAGAAAAGGGAAACCTCCTGCACTGTTGGTGGGAATGTAAAAATTGATACAGCCGCTATGGAGAACAGTATGGAGGTTCCTTAAAAACTAAAAATAGAACTACCATATGACCCAGCAATCTCATATATATACCTCGCATATACCCTGAGAAAACCATAATTCAAAAAGATACACGTACCACAATGTTCACTACAGCACTATTTACAATAGCCAGGACATGGAAGCAACCTAAATGTCCATCGACAGATGAATGGATAAAGAAGATGTGGCACATGTATACAATGGAATATTACTCAGTCATAAAAAGGAATGAAATTGAGTTATTTGTCATGAGGTGGATGGACCTAGAGTCTGTCATACAGAGTGAAGTAAGTCAGAAACAGAAAAACAAATACCGTGTGCTAACGCACATACATGGAATCTAAAAAAACGGTACTGATGAACACAGTGGCAGGGCAGGCATAAAGACGCAGATGTAGAGAATGAACTTGAGGACACAGAGGGGGAAGGGGAAGCTGGGACGAAGTGTGAGAGTAGCACTGACATATATACACTACCAAATGTAAAATGTATGGCTACTAGAAAGCTGCTGCATAGCACGGGGAGATCAGCTCAATGTTTTGTGACGACCTACAGGGGTGGGACATGGAGGCTAGGAGGGAGGCTCAAGAAGAAGGGGATATGGGGATATATGTATACATATAGCTGATTCACTTTGTTGTACAGCAGAAACTAACACAACGTTGCAAAGCAATTACACTCCAATAAAGACATTTTAAAAAAAAAGAAAAAGAAAACATACATTTAGGACTTCAAATTTTGACCCAATCTCATGGCCATTACCTGACCAAACATGCAAACACACGAGTTAACTTATTTGAAGTAACTTAAATAAAATAATTGCCTATTCATCACGAAAAAATTTTAAAAATTTAAAAAAAGAAGATAATCTCAAGTCTGCAGTAACTGAAACTAAAGGAGATAAAGATGAAAGTGGCTATATTTGTGCATATGGGGGAGAATATGGAAAAGTAGAGCATGCACCTGAAGACATTTTTAAAAAATCATTTTAGTCTAATTTTCATACTTTTTCATTTGTATCTTTTTTAAATGGTATTGTATGTTGTATAGAAAATGCACATCAGACTTGAATTTGTCTTTGCCCCTCATCACTAGATTGTCTCTTTGTTATGTGTGCTAGACCCACCTAAGGAATTCTAGCTGCATTAAATGCAAGATTGTCGTGTGAAGCATGACTGAAGATTGTGGTGAAGAGTAGTATCATTGCTAAGAAAAATGGCAAAAAGCATGGCCAGTCCATGTAAAATGACAGACTGGTCAGTGCTTGGGTACAGCTAAAGTTGAAGGACATGAATATTTAGTGGCAACAGCATTCAAAACTGGAATTTTTTTTTTTTTTTTTTTTTGCAACAAAAATTCAAGACCAGGAAAAAAAAAAAAAGAGAATTATAGGACTGACCAAGGACTGAAATTTTTCTGACTAGGTCAGAAGGAAAGCTAGGGGAGCAAGTGAGTTGAAGATGCTGGTAAGAGTGCAGCTCAAAAGATTAACCATTAAGTTTAGAACAGACAAGAAAGGAAGGGAAGGCAGAACGTAGGTGATCGATCTGTTAAGAAGTGGATCACGCAAACAACTCCAAGACCAAGGAGCAGATGTAGGGACAGCAAATCAGTAGGACAATTTTAGTCACTATTTAGTATTTTATCCCCAGATGCATTAGGTACTGTGTCTAAAATAACAGGATGAATTACTTGACTGCTGAAATAAAGGTACAACCTAAAGAATGGGAGGCCTCTGCTTCACTCTTTCATTGTAGATTTTGGTTTCCCCAAGGTGACCTCTCAAGACACAGGTGAAGTGAGGCTTCTCCAACCCACCTTCTATTTCCTCATGTGGGAACAATTCTTTCTTTTTAGAAGATCAGAGTGCCAGACTATTTATGCCTGAAACTGCTTCCATTAACATGACTTATTATAAGCTTTAAATTTCACAGTGAATTTTATTTTATTTTTTTTAATATTTATTTATTTGGCTGCACCGGGTCTTAGTTGCGCCATGCAGATCTTCGTTGTGGCATGCGGGCTCTTAGTTGAGGCATGTGGGATCTAGTTCCCTGACCAGGGATCGAACCCAGGCCCCCTGCATTGGGAGCATGGAGCCTTAACTACTGGACCACCAGGGAAGTCCCTCACAGTGAATTTTAGAACTCAGGACATTATAACTTAATTACAAAACAAACAAACAAAAAAGAACAGAAAAGACCCCCTCAGTCAAAACTCTTGGGGAAATTTGGAACTTCTTGTTCAAAGCTATCTGAAACCCAATGTAACCTTAAAGATTTAAAATTCTTTTGGTGTAACAGAATAACCAAGTAGCATATATATTTATTTCTCCAATAGTTGAATGGACTTTTACCTCAATCATTAATCTTCTTGCAAGAGAATAAAATGGAATAATAAATCACCAGTACAGATATGCTGGATTTGATCAATGTTTCTCTTCACAAGGAGTAAATAATAGAGAAACACTCACTCTGCAAAATTTACGTATTACAGCATTCTGTCACCCAGGCAAGGGGATTAATAAGGACTGCTGAGAGGAAGCAAGATCTCCTCTCCTCTACAGAACTGTTAAAGCAACAAGTCATCATTTACAGGGCAAATAACACCTCATTCCAGAACAGTGTAATACTTCCTCAGCAGAGAACTGCCCTAATCTTCAACCTCTTCCTCCCTTAAGGAAACTAACAGTGGCTTATTTCATTAATCATTCTAACTGGCAGAAGAAAAGGAATAGCATTTAGAGGGAAACTACTCTATATTGAGTATTTTACATGTTTTCCGACAGAATCCTTAAGTCACCATTATGAAAGTATAACACCTGTTCCCAGAGAGAAACGCTTCAGTGTAGAAGCTTAGTGTAAGTTCTAACACCAGACCCAAATCAAGCTAGGTTGGAATGCTGATTCTACTACTGAATTTCTAGTCCATCTATCTGATGTCTGCTATGCCATGTTTTTTATCAGAAGGAAACATTTAATTCAAAACCCCTCATTTCAAAATCAAGAAGAACTGGCTATTACTAGTAAATGCTTCTTGAGATAAAATACTCATGACTAGTAATAATAAGCAATCAATGAAAATGTTTATGGCCATGCGCCCCTCAAGAGAATATCAGAACTTTCAGGAACCAGTAGGTCTATAAGAAGATTCAGGGATAGGGTGTGTGTATTTTGGAAAATCACTAGAATACCCATGTGATTTTGACTGTGTTAGTGCCCTCCTTCCTCTCCAGACCACCCTAGCTGAAAAATCACCATTCAAATGAGCTAGGTGGAGTATTGTTAAAATGGCTGCCCCTTTCCAAGCAGGGTAGCAAGTGAAGTAAGGCTTCACTTCATAATGAGGCTGGTAAGTTGAAAAAAAATGGGAGATGTAGAAGAGTGAGCTTGCAGTAGCTGAAGAGCATGTGAGGATGCAAGATCAACAAAAATGAAATTAATACCACTACAAACATAAGCCTAGCAAGACATATCCTTCCAACTGATAAGAATCCACGAGGAATGATGCCAGAGTTTTCTATGGTTTAACGAGTTAGGAAATGCTGCAGACTGCTTCTCTTTTTAGGAGACCCACAATGCAGAGTAGCATCTTAAAGTCCCATTCAAAGACCCATTCCATTATGCTTCGCCTCATTTTCTCCAAGTATTTTTATTTTCCTCTGCTCTAGAGGAACATCTATTAATACCTAAAAGAATAAATCATCTTCATAACACAGTTTAGTCTTCATAAAACATATATTTTGGATATTATAGTAGACAAGAATGGAGTGGTGAGGCTGTGACTTCCATAGAATAAATAAAAAATTTCAGGGAGTAATGGTGGCACTGAGTAACAGAGTTTGGGTCAAAGTTTGAAATTCAAATGCCTACAGGGCCTGGAAGTAAATGTACATAAATGACGATGAGTAAAATATAAGATGGTAAATAGGAACTGACTGTCCCCATGAGACACAGAGAAGGAACAGGGAATAGTACAGACTTCAGTGAAGTGGATAATGTAAAGCTTCATTTAAGAAGACAGCTACTACTAGTCTCAAATAACTGTTGCCACACAGGAATATGCATGCTCTTTACCAGTGTTCCAATTTCAAAGAGAAGCTGGAAATTCTTATTTTTACTAGAAAACTCGTACAAAGTAATTCAAATTTAAAAACTGTGCTTTCCATTACTTTGGAAGCCAACCACCTGAACACCACAGAACACATCTTGAGATCGTCTCTGGCCCATGAGCCACCTGCCTGTGGTGACTGCCTGAACAATCGAACAAGCACACTGAGCACTTGTCATGTGAATCAGAGTAAACAAGCACAGTGAGAGAAGGAACAATCTTTAATGCAGACTCTATCGTGAGATGATACTAATTGCCAAAAAAAGAGAGAGACTTCAACTAAGGTTAATGAAAATGTTATCGGAAAGGTTGGGGATGCAGAGTTTGCTCACAGAGGTTCCACAAAGCTCAGTGGGAGAAGCTTATTGCAAGACTGAGAGATGGTCACAGTTGTAGTGAGATTAACTGGAAGGGAATGAAATGGAAAAGAATGAAATTTGAGATAAAAGATCCACAGAAGAGCAAACATCAAACCATCCTTCATGAATGAACATGCAGAGTACCCTGTAGGTGAGTGGTTTACCAAAGGTTGTGCACTTTGTAGTGGTAGAGTTAGGCGTGGCACTCAAGGCTTCTAAACTCCAGTCCAGTCCTTTCTTGTCAAACCATGATACTTTTATTATGTAAAAACTATACTTTTTCTCTAAATTTATTATAAATATATTTAAACAAATGAACTCTTTGATACTTTGTCACCTTTTTCCAGACCATAAAAATGATTATTATAATAGAGTGTCCTTTAAAGGTAACCGCAGGCAGCCAATACTATACAGAATAGGATATTAAAATGAGATCCATCAAGTTAATTAAATTTATTAAATTTTTCTCTCAACACAGTTAATGTAACTCTGAATTCTGAATCAAGATATAATAAAGAATATAATAAAGCATGACATGAGAAGTCCAGTTAACGCTACTCTTAGCATTTTTAAAAACTTATTACAAATGTATTACTACATTACAGAATAGCTGCAGAGCAGAACATAGGCTGAAGAATTCTCATGAACATTCCAGAATAGACCTATTCAAATGTGACTGCACAAGAATCATGTGTGAACTTTTTATTAAAAATTGATTATGGGGGGCTTCCCTGGTGGCGCAGTGGTTGAGAATCTGCCTGCTAATGCAGGGGACACGGGTTCAAACCCTGGTCTGGGAAGATCCCACATGCCACGGAGCAACTAGGCCCGTGAGCCACAACTACTGAGCCTGCGCGTCTGGAGCCTGTGCTCCACAACAAGAGAGGCCGCGATAGTGAAAGGCCCGCACATCGTGATGAAGAGTGGCCCCCGCTTGCCACAACTAGAGAAAGGCCTCGCACAGAAACGAAGACCCAACACAGCCAAAAATTAATTAATTAATTAATTATTTTTTAAAAAATTGATTATGGGGACTAACTCCACATATTCTGATTCACAGGGATGGGTTCTAGAAATGTATATACATTTATAAAACTGCATTTAAAAAATTGTGGTAAAAATACATAACAAAATTTACCCACATTAACCATTTTTAAGTGTAAAGTTCAGTGGCATTAAGTATATTCACATCCCTATGCAACCACTACCACCACCATCTCCAGAACTTTTTCATTTCCCCCAAATGAAATTCCGTACCCATTAAACAATAACTCCCTATTCCCCACTACTCACCATGGGCAACCAACATTCCAATTTCTGTCTCTATAAATTTGACTACTCTAGGTACCTCATATAAGTGGAATCATACAATGTGTGTTTTTTTGTTGTTGTAACTGGCTTATTTTACTTAGTATAGTGTCTTTAAGTTTCATCCATGTTGTAGCATGTGTCACATTTCCTTCCTTTTTAAGACTGAATAACATTCTACTATATGTATATACTACATTTTGTTTATCCACTCACCCACCAATGGACACTGGGTTGTTTCTATCTTTTGGTTATTACGAGTAACATTGCTGTGAACATTGATTTGAGTTCTTGATTTCAATTCTTTGGGATATAGATCCAGAAGTGGAATTGCTGGATCGTATGATAATTCTATGTTTAATTTTTTGAGGAACCACTGTATCATTTTCCACAGTGGGTACACCGTTTATATTCCCACCAGCAATGCACAGGGTTTCAATCTCTCCACATTCTCACCAACACTTATTTTGCTTTTTGTTTTGTTTTTTAAAATAGACCTCATAATTGGTGTGAAGTGGTATTTCATTGTGGTTTTGATTTACATTTTCCTAATGACTAGTGATACTGAGCAACATTTTATATGCTCACTGGCCATTTTTTATCTTCTTTGGAGAAATGTCAAGTTCTTTGCCCATTTCTAATAAGATTGTTTTGTAGTTGCTGTTGTTGTAGAGTTGTAGAAGTTCTGCATATATTTTGGCTATTAATTCCTTATCAGATATACGATTTAAAAATAGCTTTATCTATTCTAATCAGTGTAACATGCCACATTGCCATCTTGATGGAGTCCAACTTACTATTTTTTTCTTTGCTGCTTGTGCTTTTGGTGTCATATCCAATAAATAATTTCCCCCATGCTTCTTTCTAAGAATTTTATAGTTTTAGCTCTTATAATTAGGTCTTTTATTCATTTTGAGTTAATTTTTGTATATGGAGTAAGATTCAGATCCAACTTTTTTTTTTTTTGCATGTGTATATCCAGTTTTCACAACACTGTTCATTCCAAACACTGTCTTTTCCTCATTGAATAAATTTGGCATTCTTGGTTTATGGCTGGGCTTTCTATTCTATTCCACTGGTCTATATGTCTGTCTTTATGCCAGTAACACACTGTTTTAATTATTGTAGCTTTATAGAAAGCTTTGAAATCAGGAAGTATGAGACCTTTAACTTTTTTTTCAAGATTATTTTTGACTACTCGAAGTCCCTTGAGATTTCATGTAAAATTTAGGATGGATTTTTTATTTCTACAAGAAAAGTAGACTTTGATAGGGATTGCATTGAATCTATAGATCACTTCGGGTAATATTGAGTTCTTAACAATAAGTCTTCCAATTAATGAACATAGAATGTCTTTCCATTTATTGTCTTCTTTAATTTCTTTAAGCAACATTTTGTAGGTCTCAGTGTACAAGTCTTTCACCTCCTTGGTTAAGTTTATTCATAAGTACCTTATTCTTTTTGATGCTATTTTAAATGGAATTGTTTTATTAATTTCTATTTTGAATTTTTCACTGTTAATGAATAGAAACACAAGTGAATTTTGCATGTTGATTTTGTATCCTATAACTTGCTAAATTTGTTTCGTAGTTCAACAGGTTTTTGTGAAATTTTTAGGGTTTTATACATACAAGATCATGTCCTCTGCAAAGAAAGATCATTTTACTTCTTCTTTTCCAATTTCAATACCTTTTATTTCTTCTTCTTGCCTTATTGCTCTGGCTAGGACTTCCAGTACTATGTTGAATAGAAACGGCAAAAGTGAACATCCTTGTCTTCTTCCTGATCTTGGAACAAAAGTTTTAAGTCTTACACCACTGAGTATGTTATCTATGGGTTTTTCATATATGACCTCTATTATGTTGCGGTAGTTTTCTTCTACTCCTAGTTTGTTGGGTTCTTTTATCATGAAAGGATATTTAATTTTGTCAAATATCTTTTCTACATCGATTGAAATAATCATGTGCTTTTTTTCCCCTTTATTCTGTTAATGTGGCATGTTACACTGATTAGTGTTTGAATGTTAAGCCATCCTTGCATTCCAAGAATAAATCCCAGTTGGTCATGGTGTGTAATTCTTTTAATATACTGTTGAATTCAGTTTGCTGGTATTTTTTTTTTGAAGATCTTTGCATCCATGCTCATAAGGTATATTGTTTGTAGTTTTTTTCCTTGTAGTGTATTTGTCTAGCTTTAGTATTAGGGTAATGCTGACTTTATGGAGTGAATTAAGAATAAAACTGTGTTTTAATTAAAATTCACCTTTTGATTCTGATGCTCAGCTCACATGGAAAACCACTTTTCTACTAAGAGATGCAATTTTTTAATATTACTTATTATCTCTTCAAAGTAAGCTTTAACATATTTAATTTTTTAAAATATTTACTACATTGTTAAGAAAAACTCCTTATATGTGCATAGGTCTTAGAATTTAAAAAGAAGTTTCACAAAAGTTTGACTTGCTATCAGTTATACAAAAAATACAAGTTATTTAGACTCCCATTTTACAGGATCAGGAAATTCTGAAACAAAGAAATTAGCTTAAATTTTGCTAACAAGTGATGGATCTGAGAGACAAATCTAAAACTAAATTATTATATAGTAATCATTAAATAAAGTGACTTTATCAAGAAATAATTGGAGTAGGGGAAAACTGCAGAATGAATTCTTAAAGCATGACTATGTCATATGGACATTTTAAGTCACAATATATGTTAAGTTTACAAGCTTGACTTGTAGTCAAAAACGTCATGGATATTACATAATACCATAAAATAGCAAACAGAGTTTTAAGTTTAATATTTTCTACAGTGTTGTCTAAAGTTGGGTTTTTTATTTATAGTGTTCTGAGGACTTCCACGTGCACAATGTTAAAGGATGAGAAAGAAAAGGAAAGAAAACAGAATCAAATGAGAAGTTGAGATGTTGTTATGAAGTGAATTCTTGTATCTCCCCAAAATTCATATGTTGAAGCCCTAACCCCCAATGTGATGGTATTTGGAGGTGGGTCCCTTAGGGGGTAATTATTTTTAGACGAGGTCATGAGGGTGGAGCCTACATGATTGGATTAGTATTTTTAAAAAATGAGGAAAAGAGACCAGAGCTCCCTCTCCCTTTCTCCACCATGTGTATGGGGACACACCAAGAAGGCAGCCATCCTTCAGCCAGTAAGAGAGTCCTTACCAGGAACTGCATCTGCCAGCACCTTGACCTTGAACTTTCCAGCCTCCAGAGCTGTGAGAAACAAGTGTCTTACGTTTAACACAGTCAATCTATGGTATTGCATTATAGCAGCCTAAGCTAACTAAGACAGTTTTAAGCAGGTCCAACAAACTTAAGACACCCTCACAGGGAGTTTGAATTTACAATGGCCCCTCAGAGTTTCCCCCAGTTGGGCTAAGATGGCCAGGTCTTTACAGTTCCTGCAAGTTTGGGTAGTGATCTGAGTTGCTGTGGGAAGGGAAATAATGTTGGCGAGGTAGAGCTTTGTAGCTGAGGAACCAGTCCTTCACTGAAAGGACTTACCTAGTATGTCAGACTATCCTATTCAGTGAGTTTTTCCCAGAATTTATTCAGCAGTATTTTCCTGTTTTTCTATCACCCGTAAGTTCTACATTAGCATACTTTAAAATTGAATCCTCTATTTTTGTTTGCACATTGAAGTTTCTATCTAGGTAGGATTTTACGACTTTATAGAACATATTTGGCAAAATGCCCCTTAGCTCCTTATCTTAAGAAATGTTATTTCCTGTTCCTGATGTCAATGAGAAAAAAAGATGGTTCACTGTCTTGTAAGTCTTTTCTTAAAATAAACTAAACCACATGTGGTTTGTCAGGCATTAAATGCTTTTCTCCTAGAGACTGAAATTTTATATATTTGATAACATGTGATATATATATCAAACATAAATTTTCTCTATAAAAGGACAAAATCATGATGTTTTCATTATAGAAGGAATTAGTTGGTGAGATTTTAGAGCAGCCATAAAGATTGCTTTGCACCAACAAAGTATCCACACATTTAAATATTTTTTCATTTATTTCTCCTTTCATGTTTTCTTCAATTCTTTCAACAAATATTCATCTATTGTTTACTATGTATTAGGTACTATAATGTATATTAAGGACACAAATGACTCAATCATATAGCCCCTTCTCTTTAGAAGCTCAAGTCAAATTGAGGAAATACACATGAAAAAAAAAAAGAAAAGCAGAATACAATACATTGATAGACTGACATAGAAATAATGGTATGAGAGAGAAAATTAACCAATAAGACCCAATAATATAGTTAGATAACACACAAATTATGAAATTGCTGTGTCAGAATAAAACCCAGAAGTCAATTATGCAAACCAACCATCTGATACTTGAGTACCCTCTACAATCTCTTTGCTCAAAGATGGTTCAGCTTCTACTGATGACTTTCATTGACAAGCATTCTAACTCTTTCTTTGGTTAGCTCTGATGTCAAAACAAAAAGTGAAAAGAAAAAGATATTAAGATGAATTCTGTCTCTTCAAAGTTGATGCTCATTAGTCCTTTTTTATCCTTAGAGAATGAATATAGACTTTTCTCCACATGTCAGCCCTTCAAGTACATAAAAACAGCAACAATTATTTTATCATCTTCAAAATGCAAAACATCATAGGATAAGAAATAAGACTTTATTTTTTATGCTCATTAGAAATTTGTAGAAGGATAAAGAGGAAGCAAATATTAGAGAGAATATTTGCCTAATTCAAACAAATAAAGTATAAATGTGCAATGAGAAAATAATAAAATTTAACTAATGGGATCATCAAATAAGAAGATAAAAATTTTCAAGCTTTTAAGAAATATCCATACCTGAATAAATAAGAATAACAAATAAATTGTAATTCATAGAAGAAGATATATAATAGTAAACATGCATACCGAGAAAAATTAGTTCTCGCTTGCTAAAGGGAGTGACATTTAAAAAACGCAGGGAACTATTTTATAAGGGCTAAACTAGCAAATTTTTCTTGTGTACATGGCTGTATTTTGAAATGATAATTCCCAGAGCTGGTGTGGTTACAGTGAAATAATAAACACTAGGTGGAATTTTAAAGTAAATTGGTATTCTAAAAAATTTGTACTTTGGAATAAAAATAATAATAGTTATATGTAATAGTTATTCAGCATTTCCTATTGCAGAGCACTGTGTGAGATTTGTATATGAAATCTCATATAAATTCCCTATAAGCCCAATGATATAGGTGCTTTCTTTCATATTACCCTCTTTTTATAGGTTTCTTACATTGTAAGTGATGGAACAAGGACTGATATCCAGGGCTAACATTAATTCACTGTCCATGTGAACTAGTCCCAAGGACATAATGCCACAGAAGGAAAAAAAATTAGTCAAAGAAAAAGATAGTAATCATAGTGTTATAAATAATAAATAACCAAAAAAGTAACCAAATATATAAAAATGAGAAAGCATGGACATACAAAAGAGTATTTAGGAGATAATACAGAAATAAGAAATGTGAGGAGTTTAAAGTAGAATGCAAATGGTATGTAAATTGATTATAACAATATAAACGTACTGATATGTTGGCAGCTGGAAGAGGAAGCTAGTATGTAAAATGAAACTAGCTGTGTTAGAGATGATTTTGTTCAAGTTTTCATTTTATTTTGAATATAACATATTACCAAGCATGCTACATTTTTCTTGCTTTAGGTTTTTGTTTCATGAAATTATACATGACTTTGGGGTAGGTGCTCATACAAGCCATGTTAGTCTTGTATATCTGATTTTGAAGAAAAGGAGAGGAGAGACAAGAGGAGAGCACAGAGAAAAAGGAAATGAGGAGGAAAGATTTAAAACAATTCTTATTTTCTGGTTTAACTGTGAATAGCATTGGGTAAAAACACACAGAATTATATGTGACCATTTTTTTATTGTTTTAACTAAAAAGTTAGCTTGGTCTTAAGTTAAAATCAATCTTCGTTGCTCAATAAAAGACACTGTGAATTTTTATGATTTTATATAAAATCCTCTGCAGTGCTGCCTTATTTCCTATTCTAAAGAGGTAACTGAGGCAGAAAAAAGTATCTAGCAACATTCGTAACTGAACTGTAAAATATGTAAAATTTCAATATGGTGGTATTGTGAAGCAACTGAGCAGTGTATAAGTAAGCAGCAGCAGCTGCTAGGCTGTTCTTGCCATTCTACCATAGATAAGTTGATCAGGACACAGTGGACCTCAACTGTGACAGTTTGTTACTTAGTGTAAGCAATAACAACATGGTGTCAGCTTTCCACATTCCATAGGATGACACCAAACTGGAGGGGCATCTCATCAAACAGATGAGAGATGTCACAAGTGGTTGGCTGCCCTGTTATGAGACAGTCAATTCCATACTGACTCATGGCATACTCCAGCCAGATAGGGAGTCTCCCCAAGACAGAGAGGCAGATGGGAAAAGGCCAGTTTAAGCCCCTTAAAAGATGATTAGAACTTCTTGCTGGGTCAGAAAGTAAGGAAATGTTCAAAGATTAAATGGGTCATGCAATGAGGACATGGGAGTCAAGGAACCACATTGAAGAGGTTAAAATGGGACAAAAGTGTAACAATTTAGGCATCAAAAAAGAAATTTATATAGTTGTATGAACTGAATTTATAAAAAGGCACGAGTTCATAATGACACCAAAAATAAGTCTTCATAAAGTATACACTATCTTGTTGCTAAAAATATTTCAATTTAATTTAGTTAAACCTTTAAATTTAACTTGTAATTTAAGGGGACATTACAGGAATTATTGGGAAGAAAATAATCAATACAACAAGGTTGACCAGCCAAATCTGAAAGGTGGAGAGGGAACATTTACTAGGACAACCAATATGCTTCAGCTCGTGAGAGTTTCTTCACAAAAAGGTGCTACTTAAGAAAAGAAAAATAAAGGGACATAAAAGTTGTGACAGGTAGATCTTAGTTAAGACAGATAATCAGGAAAGAATATGTTAAGGTAATTAGGAAAATTTTAATAGGGATGGGGTATTAGTTAATATTAAGACATTTTAATACACTTTATTAGGTTGTTTTATTATTTTGGTTATGAAAGCAGACATTTATTAGTTTTCGAGAAGCATTCTGAAATATTTAGAGGTGAAATGTTACCTGGTCTGTAATTAATATTAAAATATAGTATAGGGGGTACCTTCAAGATGGCGGAGGAGTAAGATGTGGAGATCACTTTCCTCCCCACAAGTACATCAAAAATATATCTACATGTGGAACAAATCCTACAGAACACCTACTGTATGCTGGCAGAAGACCTCAGACTTCCCAAAAGGCAAGAAAATCCCCACATACCTGGGTAGGGCAAAAGAAAAAAAAGAAAAACAGAGACAAAAGAATAGGGACAGGACCTGCACCTCTGGGAGGGAGCTATGAAGGAGGAAAAGTTTCCACACACTAGGAAGCCCCTTCACTGGTGGAGACGGGGGTGTGGGCGGGGGAGAAGCTTCGGAGCCATGGAGGACACTGCAGCAAGAGGGGTGCAGAGGGCAAAGCAGAGAGATTCCCGCACAGAGGATAGGTGCCGACCAGCACTCACCAGCCTGAGAGGCTTGTCTGCTCACCCACTGGGGGGGCAGGGGCGGGGCTGGGAGCTGAGGCTCAGGCTTCGGAAGTCAGATCCCAGGGAGAGGACTGGGGTTGGCTGCATGAACACAGCCTGAAGGGGGCTAGTGTGCCACAGCTAGCCAGGATGGAGTCCGGGAAAAAGTCTGGAACTGCCTAAGAGGCAAGAGACCATTGTTTTGGGGTGTGCAAGGAGAGGGGATTCCTTCCCAGTGTGCCCACAGAAGGCAGGGCACCGCCTAAGCGAGCTCCAGAGATGGGCGCAAGCCACGGCTATCAGCTCAGATCCCAGAGGTGGGCATGAAATGCTAAGGCTGCTGCCGCTGCCACCAAGAATCCTGTGTGCAAGCACAGGTCACTACCCACACCCCCTACCCCCCGGGAGCCTGTGCAGCACACCACTGTCAGGGTCCCAAGATCCAGGGACAACTTCTCCAGGAGAACACAAGGCAAGCTTCAGGCTGTTGCAATGCCATGCTGGCCTCTGCCACTGCAGGCTCGCCCCACATTCCAATTACGACTACTGTACCCCATCCTCTCCCCAGCCTGAGAGAGCAAGAGAGCCCTAATCAGCCGTTGTTTTAACCCTCTCCTGTCTGGGTGGGGAAGAGATGCCTGAGGGCGACCTACATGCAGAGGTGGGGCCAAAACCAAAGCTGAACCCCAGGAGCTGTGCAAAAAAGAAGAGAAAGGGAAATTTCCCTGTGCAGCCTGAGGAGCAGCAGATTAAATCCCCACAATCAACTCGATGTACCCTGCATCTGTGGAATACCTGAATAGACAACGAATGGTCCCAAAATTGAGGCAGTGGATTCTGGGAGCAACTGTAGACTTGGGGTTTACTGTCTGTGACTGATTTGTTTCTGATTTTTATGTTTACCTTAATTTAGTCTTTAGTGCTTGTTATCATTGATGGATTTGTTTATTGTTTTGGTTGCTCTCTTCTTTTTCTTTTTTTTAATTTTTTAACATTATTTTATTTTATTTTTTATTTAATTCGATTTTTTTTTCTTCCTTTTCTTCTGAGCCATGTGGCTGACAGGGTCTTGGTGCTCTGGCCGTGTGTCAGGCCTGAGCCTCCAAGGTGGGAGAGCTGAGTCCAGGACATTGGACCACCAGACACCTCCCAGCCTCACATAATATGAATCAGTGAGAGCTCTCCCGGAGACCTCCAACTCAACACGAAGATCCAGCTCCATCCAACGACAAGGAAACTCCAGTGCTGGATGCACCATGCCAAGAAACTAGCAAGACAGGAACACAACCCCACCCATTAGCAGCGAGGCTGCCTAAAATCATGCTAAGCTCACAGACACCCCAAAAGACATCACCGGATGCGATCCTGCCCACCAGAAAGACAAGATCTAGGCTCATCCACCAGAAAACAGGCACCAGTCCCATCCACCAGGAAGCGTACACAACCCACTGAACCAACGTTACCCACTGGGGGCAGACACCACTGACAACGGGAACTACAAACACGCAGCCTGTGAAAAGGAGACCCCACTGTAAGTTAAGCAAAATGAGAAGACAGAGAAATATACAGCAGATGAAGGAGCAAGGTAAAAACCCACCAGACCAAACAAATAAAGAGGAAATAGGCAGTCTACCTGAAAAAAAATTCAGAATAATGATAGTAAAGATCATCCAAAATCTTGGAAATAGAATGGAGAAAAAACAAGAAACGTTTAACAAGGACCTAGAAGAACTAAAGAGCAAACAAACAATGATGAAGAACACAATAAATGAAATTGAAAATTCTCTAGAAGGAATCAATAGCAGAATAACTGATACAGAAAAACAGATAAGCGACCTGGAAGATAAAATAGTGGAAATATCTGCTGCAGAGCAGAATAAAGAAAAAAGAATGAAAAGAATTGAGGACAGTCTCAGAGACCTCTGGGACAACATTAAACGCACCAACATTCGAATTATAGGGGTCCCAGAAGAAGAAGAGAAGAAGAAAGGGACTGAGAAAATATTTGAAGAGATTATAGTTGAAAACTTCCCTAATATGGCAAAGGAAATAATCAATTCAAGGAAGCACAGAGAATCCCACACAGCAAAAATACAAGGAGAAACACGCCAAGACATATATTAATCACACTATCCAAAATTAAATACAAAGAAAAATATTAAACACAGCAAGGGAAAAGCAAAAAATAACATACAAGGGAATCCCCATAAGGTTAACAGCTGATCTTTCAGCAGAAACTCTGCAAGCCAGAAGGGATTGGCAGGATATATTTGAAGTGATGACGGGTAAAAACCTACAACCAAGATTACTCTACCCAGCAAGGTTCTCATTCAGATTCAACGGAGAAAGTAAAACTTTACATTCAAGCAAAAGTTAAGAGAATTCAGCACCACCAAACCAGCTTTGCAACAAATGCTAAAGGAACTTCTATAGACAGGAAACACAAGAGAAGGAGAAGACCTACAAAAACAAACCCAAAACAATTAAGAAAATGGTAATAGGAACATACATATAGATAACTACCTTAAATGTAAATGGATTAAATGCTCCAACCAAAAGAGAGACTGGCTGAATGCATACAAAAACAAGACCCGTATATATGCTGTCTACAAGAGACCCACTTGAGACCTAGGGACACATACAGATTGAAAGTGAGGGGATAGAAAAAGATATTCCATGCAAATGGAAATCAAAAAAAGCTGGATTCGCCAGCCATAAAAAGGAATGAAATTGGGTCATTTGTAGAGACACGGATGGATCTAGAAACTGTCAGAGTGAAGTAAGTCAGAAAGAGGAAAACAAATATCGTATATTAATGCATATATGTGGAACCTAGAAAAATGGTACAGATGAACCGGTCTGCAGGGCAGAAATTGAGACACAGATGCAGAGAACAAATGTATGGACACCAAGGGGGGAATGTGGCGGGTGGGGGTGGTGTGATGAACTGGGAGATTGGGATTGACATATATACACTAATATGTATAAAATGGATAACTAATAAGAACCTGCTGTATAAAAAAAATTAAATTAAATTAAAAAAAAAGTTGGAGTAGCAATTCTTATATCAGACAAAATAGACGTTAAAAGAAAGCTTACAAGAGATAAAGAAGGACAGTGCAGAATGATCAAGGGATCAATCCAAGAAGAAAATATAACAATTGTGAACATTTATGCACCCAACACAGGAGCACCTCAATACATAAGGCAAATGCTAACAGCCATAAAAGGGGAAATCGACAGTAACATTATAATAGTAGGGGACTTTAATACCCCACTTTCACCAATGGACAGATTATCCAAACTGAAAAGAAATAAAAACACAAGTTTTAAAAGACATATTAGACCAGATAGACTTAATTGATATTTAAAAGAAATTCCATTAGAAAACAACAAAATACACTTTCTTCTCAAGTGCTCATGGAACAGCCTTCAGGACAAATCATATCTTGGGTCACAAACCAAGCCTTGGTAAACTTAATAAAACTGGAATCGTATCAAGTATCTCTTTTGACCACAACAGTATCAGACTAGATATCAATTACAGGGAAAAAACTCTATAAAAAACAAACACACAGAGGATAAACAAAATGCTACTAAATAACCAAGAGATCACTGAGGAAATCAAAAAATACATAGAAACGAATGACAACGAAAACATGACGACCCAAAACCTATGGGATGCAGCAAAAGCAGTGGTAAGAAGGAAGTTTTATAGCAGTACAATCCTACCTCAAGAAACAAGAAACATCTCAAATAAACAACCTAACCTTACACCTAAAGCAATTAGAGAAAGAACAAAAAAACCCCAAAGTTAGCAGAAGGAAAGACAGCATAAAGATCAGATCAGAAATAAATGAAAAAGAAATGAAGGAAACAAAAGCAAATATCAATAAAACTAAAAGCTTGTTCTTTGAGAAGATAAATAAAATTGATAAACCATTAGCCAGACTCATAAAGAAAAAAAGGGAGAAGACTCAAATCAATAGAATTAGAAATGAAAAAGAAGTAACAACTGACACTGCAGAAATACAAAAGATCATGAGAGATTACTACAAGCAACTATATGCCAATAAAATGGACAACCTGGAAGAAAATGGACAAATTCTTAGAAAAGCACAACCTTCCGAGACTGAACCAGGAAGAAACAGAAATTATAAACAGACCAATCACAAGCACTGAAATTGAAACTGTGATTAAAAATCTTCCAACAAACAAAAGCCCAGGACCAGATGGCTTCATAGGCGAATTCTATCAAAACATTTAGAGAAGAGCTAACACCTATCCTTCTCAAACTCTTCAAAATATAGCAGAGGGAGGAACACTCCCAAACTCATTCTACGAGGCCACCGTCACCCTGATACCAAAACCAGACAAAGATTTCACAAAGAAAGAAAACTACAAGCCAATATCACTGATGAACATAGATGCAAAAATCCTCAACAAAATACTAGCAAACAGAATCCAATAACACATTGACAGGATCACACAGCATAATCAAGTGGCGTTCATCCCAGGAATGCAAGGATTCTTCAATATACGCAAATCAATCAATGTGATACAACATATTAACAAACTGAAGGATAAAAACCATACGATAATCTCAATAGATGCAGAAAAAGCTTTCAACAAAACTCAACACCTATTTATGATATAAACTCTTCAGAGAGTAGGCATAGAGGGAACCAACCTCAACATAATAAAGGCCATGTATGATAAACCCACAGCCAACATCATTCTCAATGGTGAAAAACTGAAACCATTTCCTCTAACATCAGGAACAAGACAAGGGTGCCCACTCTCATCTCTATTATTCAACAAAGTTTTGGAAGTTTTAGCCAAGGCAATCAGAGAAGAAAAAGAAATAAAAGGAATCCAAATCGGAAAAGAAGTAAAACTGTCTCTGTTTGCTGATGACATGGTATTATATGTAGAGAATCCTAAAGATGCTACCAGAAAACTACTAGAGCTAATCAATGAATCTGGTTAAGTAGCAGAATACAAAATTAATTCACAGGAATCTCTTGCATTCCTATACTCTAATGATGAAAAATCTGAAAGAGAAATTAAGGAAACACTCCCATTTATTACCACTGCAACAAAAAGAATAAAATACCTAGGAATAAATCTATCTAAGGTGAGAAAAGACCTGTAGGCAGAAAACTATAAGACACTGATGAAAGAAATTAAAGATGATACAAACAGATGGAGAGATATACCATGTTCTTGGATTGGAAGAATCAACACTGTGAAAATGACTACACTACCCAAAGCAATCTATAGATTCAATGCAATCCCTATCAAACTACCACTGGCATTTTTCACAGAACTAGAACAAAAAATTTCACAATTTGTGTGGAAATGCAAAGGACCCCGAATAGCCAAAGCAAACTTGAGAAAGAAAAATGGAGCTGGAGGAATCAGGCTCTGATTTTAGACTATACTACAAAGCTACAGTAATCAAGACAGTATGGTATTGGCACAGAAACAGAAACACTAATCAATGGAATAGGATAGAAAAGCCAGAGATAAACCCACGCACCTATGGTCACCTTATCTTTGATAAAGGAGGCAAGAATATACAATGGGGAAAAGACAGTCTCTTCAATAAGTGGTGCTGGGAAAACTGGACAGCTACATGTAAAAGAATGAAATTAGAACACTTCCTAACACCATACACAAAAATAAACTCAAAATGGATTAAAGACCTAAATGTAAGGCCAGACACTATAGAACTCTTAGAGGAAAACATAGGCAGAACACCCTATGACATAAAGCACAATGAGATCATTTTTGACCCACCTCCTAGAGAAATGGAAATAAAAACAAAAATAAACAAATGGGATCTAATGAAACTTAAAAGCTTTTGCACAGCATAGGAAACCATCAACAAGATGAAAAGACAACCCTCAGAATGGGAGAAATTATTTGCAAACAAATCAATGGACAAAGGATTAATCTCCAAAATACACAAGAAGCTCATGCAGCTCAATATCAAAAAAGCAAACAACCCAATCCAAAAATGGGCAGAATACCTAAACAGACATTTCTCCAAAGAAGATATACAGATTGCCAACAAACACATGAAAGGATGCTCAACATTGCTAATCATTAGAGAAATGCAAATCAAAACTACAATGAGGTATCACCTCACGCTGGTCTGAATAGCCATCATCAAAAAATCTACAAACAATAAATGCTGGAGATGGTGTGGAGAAAAGGAAACCCTCTTGCACTGTTGGTGGGAATGTAAATTGATACCACCACTATGGAGAACAGTATGGAGGTTCCTTAAAAAACAAAAAATAGAACTACCATATGACCCAGCAATCCCACTACTGGGCATATACCCTGAGAAAACCATAATTCAAAAAGAGTC
This sequence comes from Eschrichtius robustus, assembly GCF_028021215.1. Classification (NCBI taxonomy): domain Eukaryota; kingdom Metazoa; phylum Chordata; class Mammalia; order Artiodactyla; family Eschrichtiidae; genus Eschrichtius; species Eschrichtius robustus. The sequence goes on from NC_090827.1 coordinate 74,521,154, forward strand.
ATGTACCACAATGTTCATTGCAGTCCTATTTACAATAGCCAGGACATGGAAGCAACCTAAGTGTCCATCGACAGATGAATGGTTAAAGAAGATGTGGCACATATATACAATGGAATATTACTCGGCCATTAAAAGAAACAAAATTGAGTTATTTGTAGTGAGATGGATGGACCTAGAGTCTGTCATACAGAGTGAAGTAAGTCAGAAAGAGAAAAACAAATACCATATGCTAACACATATATATGGAATCTAAAAAAAAAAAAAAAAAAAAGGTCATGAAAAACCTAGGGGCAGGATGGGAATAAAGACACAGACCTACTAGAGAATGGACTTGAGGACACGGGGAGGGGGAAGGGTAAGGTGGGACGAAGTGAAAGAGTAGCACTGACATACATACACTACCAAATGTAAAATAGATAGCTAGTGGGAAGCAGCTGCATAGCACAGGGAGATCAGCTCGGTGCTTCGTGACCACCTAGAGGGGTGGGAGGGAGACGCAAGAGGGAGGGGATATGGGGGTATATGTACATGTATAGCTGATTCACTTTGTTATACAGCAGAAACTAACACAACATTGCAAAGAAATTATACTCCAATAAAGATGTTAAAAAATAAAATATAGTATAGACAGTGAGTTATAAATGTGAGCGTATGTTAGTTTTAATCTTTACCTAAGGGTGATCAACTTGTGCTAATTTGGAATGCAGATTCCAAATATAATTAGCTTGATTTTTATTCCAAAGGACTAACTCCAAGGCAGCTGGTGATAGCATTCCAAGTATCTTTATCTTTAATCAACACCAGAATTTTTAATTAATTAGCATAATCACATACTAGAATTGAATTTTTAAAGTTAAAATTATTGGCTGTTAGTGAACATAATGGATATTAGAGATGGGTTTTCAGTAGTGGATTAGTAGTTTTCAACACATATAGATTTCAGTAGAAGTACTTCAGAGACGTTCCTGCCCTTGAATAAACAGGTCATAAAAATCAAGGAAGCAGAGTAATCTTGTCCTTAGGAATCCTACTCTCAGCTTTATTCCTAAACGGTCCTATGTGTATCTACTTAGTTCAGGTGATTTTTGCTTTCCTGACTCCCACCAGTTATGTGAGCTGAATCTTGCCAACAGATGATTATCACATTTGAAGCATCAAAATAAAGCTGGGGCTTTAATGAAGCCATAACACAGTTTGTCTGAGGACTTTGTGTCTTCTTGTACTTGTGTCAGGATTATATTCCAGACTTGTTTTCACTGATATCTGGTATGACACTGTTGTGGGGAGAACCCCCCACCATCACTTGCCTCTAACTATTGGAGGCTACTGACATTTACCAAAAGGAATCTAATAGTTGCACATGATCAAACTGGCTTGGTTCATTTTGCAATGTCATTCTTCTCGGCACAGTGATAGTGTAAATGTAACCTAAATTAGGGCAGTAAGACCGAACTGTGGAAGCTTTGCAGAAATTATTTAGAAAGTGCTGTTTTGCAAAGACACTTTAAACACACTAGAATTGCCAGGCTGGTTGAACAGAATCTTGAAGCTGCTTAGGGCCATACTGGCAACTGCACGGAAACAATCTGCATGAAAATAATGAGCACAACTGAAAGCTCCATTCCTCAGCCTGGCTTGCATGTGGGGGTGGCCATGTGATTAAGCACTGGCCAGTAAGCTATAAGAAAAAGGTTTTAAAAATGACTTCCAGCAAAAATCCTTTAAAAGGCAGAGACTAGGATATGTCTCTTCTCTTTTCCCTTTCTTTTGCCTAGGACGTAGATGTGATGGCTAGAGATTCATCAGCTCTTTTGTGACCAAATACATTTGTTCACTGCGGTATTCTGTTCTAGAACAGTGGCTGATATGGGACTCAAAAATATTTGTCAACATTGTGATCCTTTCATCTGTACGTTTTAATGTATGGATTTTTACTTTCTACATTACATATAGTAATGATAACTTTGTTGACTTAACATAAGCTCCAGCAAGGAGGTTGATTAGATCTATTGATACAATGTGCTTTTTTTGGGGGTGGGGAGAGTCAGACCTCACTAGAATACCAATGTCTTAAAAGGCCAGAATGAACTTTAGAAAAGTTTAGGTTGTGCTACATTCCCCTTATATAACAGATGAGAAAACCAACATCCAGAGAATTTGAAGGGAAGTAACATGCATAATGGTTAAGAAGAGGGACTGCGTCAGAAAAACCTTTAAGTTTGTGGTGTAATATTTATATAGCTGTTTTGATCTTGAGTCAGTTACATAGTCTAAGATCCAGGTTTTTTTCTCTGTAAAGCAGGGTAATGTTTATACTTCAGGAGTATTGTGAATATTAAATTAAAAAAAAGCTTATAATAAAAAAAAATTTGTCAAATGAATGAATGGATGAATCAATCAATCAATAAATAAATGAAGCAGAAAGATATCTCCTCTTCAGCAGCTGCCTTGTCTTCATCTCTTACTGAGATTTCTTTTGTTAGATTTAAAGATTGACATTTTTAAGGCCAGGCTTTGGAATTGTTGGCTATATTTATTAGGTGCATGCCCTTTAGCAAGTCATTTACTCTTCATAAACTTTGGTTTCACCATTTGTAAGTGGAGATAATATCTATCTTGCATGGTTGTTATAAGGACCTGAGATAGCTTATTAAATCCCTAACTTGTTGTCTTGCATATTATAGATTCTAAGTAACTTGTCCACAAATGTCTTATCATTTATATGCCTCTAATACATTCTCTAGTGAATATAATGAGGAATGACTAAACTTTTATTGAATTCATACTGAATAACATTTTATGCTAGACACACAGAATTCCCTAACTATATACTCTCTCCATTTAAGCTACTTATTTCATCATTACTATACAAACACTCATTTCAGAATGTCATTACATAACTTTTCAAAATACAGTATTAAAAAAAATAAAGGAAAATGGAAAATCTTCATTCTTTACTCTTACATTGTTTTCTATTGACAAGATAGAAATTCTAACTAGATTATTAAAATATAGTATCATATTAAGGATGGGACACTCAAGGAGCTTTTTCTATAGTAGGGAAGAAAAACATAATATAAGGTGAAATACGAATTTCATCAGAGAGATAATAAAAACGTATGAGGAATTCAAGGGAGGGAGACATTTCTTTTGGCTGGGCACACCAGGAAAGGTTTCAGAAAAGAGGCAGCACAGTAGCCAGGGTCTGACGGATGGAATAAGATGGAAGAAAGGGCATACTATTTGACAGAACGGCGTGAGAAAAGACATAGAAACAGAAAACATGTTCAAATAGCAATCAATGAGTTGGTTTGACTGGAAGGTAAGAAATGTAAAAGGAATTTTAGAATATAAAGCTTGAAAGGTACCAAGATGTGAGCTTAGTTGGATAAATAATAGTTAACCATTTCCGAAAAGGAAGATGTGTGTACAACTATGCTCACAGTCTTCTCTTAGTAGAAAGATGAGTTTCTGGAAATGGGAGGGGACGCTGAATCAGGACTATTTAAAGGCACCGTGATGCTGTCTCTCTGGTGACGCAATCCTAGTGTCTTTCACTGACACATGTTCATCCTTTTCTTTGATCACCTGAATTCATGACAGGCTCCAACCACCTATTTGATAACTGGTCAAATAGCCCAGGATGCAGAGATATTTCTGATAACTTTCATAATATTTCTAGAAATCCCTGCTCTGTTTACCTTCTTGTGCATTTGTGGACAAGAAATGTGCCTCCAGCCATCATTAAAGGCCTATTTAACATCCCACTTTATATACTTCTTTTGATTCTTTCTAACAGTCCAACCCTATCATTTATCTGACATCTTGTGGCAGATATTATGGGTCAAACAGTTTACCAGGCCATTCAGATTCAACAGCAGATATTGCAGAACACATGCAATAGGTAGGGCACACTGGCTGAAAGAGCATTAGTACAGCCAAACAAAAACAGAAACATAAAAGAAAACCCAATCTCAGGATATTAATTTTTTTCCTCTAGAAATATTAATTTCTTTCCCAACCTTTTTTTCCCATTTCATAAAGTGAAATCTTGCCTTACCCAAGAAAGCTTGGATTATATTGTGACTTTTAATTACTCTATTCTTAAAGGAGAAAGAAAGGAAAGCAAAGAAAGAAAGGCATTACACAAGCTCGTGGCCTCACAGCTACTCCAATTCTCTTCTGATAATGTATCTGACTAGAATAATGCATGTGGAAATACTCTTCCCTGCACTCAGTCTGCTTCTCTGTCAACTTCAATAGCAAGGTTCACTGAATGGTCTCATTGTCTACAAGCAACTCCAGAGCTCCTTTAAACTCACCAGTCAGGCTGGGAAAACCAGTAGACATTTGGCCTTTTATCACAGGATGGATCCATACACTGACTTACCAATTAAACTGGGTAGAGTAGGAGGAATGGGGTAACTTGAACAAATCTCATCGGTTAATGACATTCAAGCCTTCAGCTGTTCTACAGTTTCTGAAATGTCAAAGACTGAGAAATCCTTTTTGAGTATCTCATTCCCTGGTGGTGTCAGGTAGCCTCAAACATGATGCAAATTACTTCTGGGGCGTGGCATGGAGCAGTCTACCTCCTGCTCTTCATGCACGTTATGGGACTCGTTGATCAAACCACCAGACTCTGTACATCAGAGGGCAGTCATAACTCCTCTGGGAATATTTGAAAAGTCAAAATTAGAAACAATTATGGATTAAAAATGTAGTGGAATTTTTAATCTGCCTTAGATACAAGCAGCAACATCTAAGGGTAATCTTCATCGTGCCCGAGTCAGTTGAGAGGATTCAAAGTCTGAGAAGATTCAGTTTATTTATAACTAAATGCAATTTGGAATGGTTCATAGATTGGTGAATACTGAAGATTAACAGACCCCCTAATTAAAAGTGTTTTGTTGGTGTGATGAGTAGTGCTTTCTTTCATGAAACAGACATAGGAATACTTTGAAATATTTTCTTTGCTTCTGCCTCTTTTTTTTCACTTTTGCCACCCTCTTTTTCATGTGGGTGCTGTAAATGCCAAATCTCTCTTGTGCCAATATACTGCCCTCCTACCAAGACTCTTTCTGTGAAAAGACTGTTTTCAATTATTGAGGTTAGATTTCTAAGTTCTTAAGAGCAAATACATTAAATGTTGTTAGTTGAATCTATAGCTAAATCTACTTACTCTGTTTTCTAATCTCAATCAGTAACTGAATTTACCTACATACCAGTGGTTTTTATTTTCATTGTTTGTTTGTTTGGTGGCATACTTTCACCAGAAATATAGAAAAGTGATGTCTGTCTTCAAGGAGACTGGTACACCTTCCTGAAAGTATTTGATTTTTTTTTTTTTGCCTTAATTTTAATGGTTAATGGAAAAGATATTCTAAATAGCAGAATAAGAAGAATAATGTGGTCATTAGCTACAAAAACATTGGTGTCATCCAAACTTGAGTTTACACCCTGGTTTCACTGTGTACTATTTGTATAACTTTGGGTGAGTTACTTATCTTCTTTGGGTCTCAGCTTCCTCATCTGTAAAAGGGCATTACCTGCATTATAGAATTGTAAGGAGAATTTTAAAAGATAGTGTATTTAATAGTTTTCACACCATGACATATACACAGTAGGCATTCAACAAAAGATAGCGTACAACAAATAAATTATTGCCAGTCCTCTTTCTGTCTGTAGAGCTATAAAAACATCAGGCAGCTCACAATTAACTTCTGACACTGTAGTCTTCTCAAATCAACAGAGAGCATCCCCATCCAATCAATTGTTTGCCATAATATGTGACAAAGGTTCTCCTGCATTGAGTCACACAAAGTCCCAAGACATGCTAGTGTCCCAAAAGCTCAGACTTTGATCTAATAGACCCAAAGAGAATCTAATGATATTGAGCTTCTAAAATTGTGGTGAGTGAGGAGCAGAACGAAACAGAAGCTTAGATGTTTGGCAAGATGGTACCATGACACACCCTGCCTTCCCCTACACTGACCACTCTCCCTTTAAATATGACCTCCACTTTATGAATTAGGTATACTGATGCTGAAGGAGGAAATGCGAAAAGCCATCCAAAGAAGACAGTATGAGACAATAAAGAGAGCCTATTTTCTCTGGAAACTTGCAACTGAATGCAGCCAAATGAAAGTTATGAGATTCCTTTAATGAGTTTTGGAAACCTCTGCCTGCAATATATAGAGGGAGACACTGCTCTGCGCTAGTGCCATTTTCTTTGACTTGATACTAAAGCCAATGATTCTGCCCTTTAAGGTCCTACAGAATTTTCCCTTTTCCAGTCTCTCACCTCAATTCTTTCCAGTGTATGTTTTTTTCCTTCCAGTTATACTGAGATATAATTGACATACAGCACTGTGTAAGTTTAAGGTGTACAGCACGATGATCTGACTTAGATTTATCAATAAGTGATCATCACAATAAGTTTAGTGAACATCCATCATCTCATAGAGATACAGAATTAAATAGAAATTTTTTTTGTGATAAGAACTCTTAGGAATTACTCTCTTAAAAGCTTTTATATATAACACACTACCGTGTTAATTATATTTATCATGTTATACATTACATCCCTAGTACTTATTTATCTTATAACTGGAAGTTTGTTCCTTTTGACTGCCTTCATCCAATTCCTCCTCCCCCACTCCCCTTCTGATCCCCCACAAATCTGATCTCTTTTTCATGAGTTTGTTTTTGAAGTACAATTGACCTACAAAGCTATGTTAGTTCCTGTTATACAACAGTGATTTGATGTTTCTATACATTTCAAAATGATCACAATAAGTCTAGTTGTGATATGTCACCATACAAAGATATCACAGTTATCGACTATATTCCCCACACTGTACATTTCATACTTATGGCTCATTTATTTTGCAACTGGAAGTTTATACCTCTTAATCTCCTTCACCTATTTTTTTTCCTCCTCCCCGCTCCTCTGGCAACCACCTGTTTGCTCTCTGTATCTATAACCCTGTTTCTGTTTTGTTATATTTGTTCATTTGTTTTGTTGTTTATATTCCACACATAAGTGAAATCACACAGTATTTGTTTTTCTCTGACTTATCTGACTTTGCATAATACCTACTAGGTACATCCATGTTGTCACAAATGACAAGACTTCATACTTTTTATGTCTGAGTAACATTTCATTATATATCTACATACCACATCTTCTTCATCCGCTGACCTATTGATGGGCACCTGGGTAGCTATCTTGGCTACTGTAAATAATGCTGCAGTAAACATAGGGGTGCATATATCTTCTCGAGTTAATGTTTTTGTTTCTTTGGATAAATACCCAGTAGTGGGATTGCTGGGTCATATGGTAAGTCCATTTTTAGTTTTTTAAGGAACCTCCATACCGTTCTCCATAGTGGCTGTATCAATTTACATTCCCACCAACAGTGCAAGAGGATTCCCTTTTCTCCACATTCTCGCCAATACTTGTAATTTCTTGTCTTTCTGTTAATAGCCATTCTAACAGGTATAAGGTAATATTTTATTGTGGCTTTTATTTGCATTTCCCTGACAATTAGTGATCTTGAGCAATAGTGATGTTGAGTATCTTTTCATGTGCCTGTTGCCCATCTGTATGTCTTCTTTGGAAAAATGTCTATTCAGATCCCCTGCCCATTTTTAAAACAGGTTGGTTGTTTTTTTTGATGTTGAGTCGTATGAGTTCTTTTTATGTTTTGGATATTAACACCTTATCAGATATATCTTTGCAAATATCTTATCCCATTCAGTGGGTGACCTTTTTGTTTTGCTGGTAGTTTTCTTTACTGTGCAAAAGCTTTTTAGTTTGATGTAGTCCCATTTGTTTATTTTTGCTTTTGCTTCTCTTGCCTGTGGAGACATCCCAAAAAATATTACTCAGACCAATGTCAAAAAGAGTACTGCCTATGTTTTCTTCTAGAAGTTTTATGGTTTCAGGTCTTCAATTTATGTCTTTAATCCATTTGAATTTATTTTTGTGCATGATGTGAGAGAGAAGTCCAGTTTGATTCTTCTGCATGTAGCCATCCAGTTTTCCCAGCACCATTTATTGAAGAGGCTGTCTTTTCTTCACTGTATATTCTTGCCTCCTTTGTCATAGATTAACTGCCCATGTAAGTGTGGGCTTATTTCTAGGCTCTCTATTCTGTTCCACTGACCTATATGTCTGTTTTTGTGCTAGTCCCATACTGTTTTGGTGATAGTAGCTTTATAGTATAGCTTGAAACCAGGGAGCATGATACCTCCAGCTTTGTTCTTTGTTCTCAAAACTGTCTTGGCTATTGGAGGTCTTTTGTGTTTCAGTACAACTTTTAGAATTATTTGTTCTAGTTCTGTGAAAAATGTCATTTTGATAGGGATTACACTGAATCTGCAGATTGCCTTGAATAGTATGGAAATTTTAACAATATTCATTCTTTCAATCCATGAACACATTATGTCTTTCCATCTGTTTGTGTTGTCTTCAATTTCTTTCATCAGTGTCTTATAAATGTATGTCCAGTGTACATTTTTGATCTCTATGATTTGACCAGGTACGTTGGTTCCATTCTCCTAGGTTTATGCTCTTCTCCACTGTAAACATATTTTCCTATGCAACTCCTAGGAGACCAGTAGATTTTTTTTTTTTTTTTGATTCTTAAACATCTACACCACTACATCCTTCTTGTGATAACAAAAAGCAAGTAATTCTCTCTGTTACTAATGAAGAAGTTGAAATCCAGAAATGTTTAAATGATTTCAGCAGAGGCAGCAAGGGGAGCATGCAAGTGTTTAAAACAAAGCTCACGGCCCTGACAGAGCTGTTCTTTAAAGGAAGGTCAGCACCTGTTTTCAGTTTACATATTTTTATCTTTTACTAATAAAATCTAGCACGTAAAGGGTGCATAGCCCTTTGCAGTTGATGACAGTGTCATCACACACATAGTTGTTTCTAACTTTCAGAGCAGCCTATTAAGGAAGACTTACTTTCCCTCATTTTACCTCTGAAACACTGGTTGAAGACACTTGGACAAGGTCACATTACAGTAGTTATAGTGGCTGATGTTAATCTGAAATTTCTGACTCCAAAAACCAAAATCATGTGCTCTCTCCCTATGATAAATCACATGACCGAGGTTAACTCCCTGCTCAATGTTCTTTCAGACACTTTAGGAAAGACTATGTCTCCTAAAACATGTCTATACTAAAGCCTTGCAGTGGAACCTAAACTCTCCACATCACTAGTTTCCCCTTGCATAAAACCACAGAAGGACCTGTGGATGTAAAAGTGTCAGAAAAAGTGGTAACATATCAACATAGCGTCAGATCATCTTCAGTCATTATCAACCAAATCTGACTGAATTCACTAAGTTAAACCATCAGGGATACAAGTTTTGCAGATAATCAATATGAAAAAGAATGTTTGCAGGAAAATAAGTTGCAAGTCTAGCTCCTTGGGGAAAGCAAGTGTAGAGTGGATAATTATCAAGTCCCGGCATGGTGAGATGTTGGTGTCAAGTAGTAGGAATGGTGTTTGTGCCAGAATGACAGTGAGGCTTGCTTGGGTGTCACTCTTGGTCCCATGGTTTGAGTCAGAGTCTCTGACCTTCCTAAATATACTCAGATAATTTCATAAATTCCCTTCCTACTTAAGCCCACTGCTAGATGCCTACTGAACACTCAATTATTCTTTTTCCTTATTAGAAAAATATTGTAGGGTTTTTTGAGTGGTAATGTATCAGTTTAAAAAGAAACAGCCTACATGTCCCACCCTTTCTCACATCCATGGTGGCCAATGAGATTCAAGTAGAAGTCTCCTAGAGACATCTGGGAATGTTTTGCCTTCCAAATATACGTACTGTCCTTTCTTCTTCTTCCTGTCTAAAAATTGGATGGAAATGTGTAAATTGGGTAGCTTCTTTGAGATTATGAGAAAATCAGGAGAATTAAACTACAGGCTATGGACAGACGGGAAGAAAGACAGTAGAAGCCTGAAATATTGATGTTTTAAAGCTCCTGTATCATCACTATATCACTTGCCTTAGACTTTTATTTATCTATGACACATAGGCTTTTGTTTGAATAAACCACTATAGGCAAACTTTTGATCACTGCAGGGGATACACTATCCAAAAAGATTATTTTTTTCGAAATAGAAAATCTGTACAATCCACACATAAAGATTTAAAATATAAATGTAAAGGATTTACTGATATAAGTCTCTGTTCTACCACTATTTGACCTAGGGTAAGTAATTTTAATTATCAGGATCTTAATATCCAAAAGTGAGGTAGTTGACTTAAATAATATCTAAGTGAATTTTTTCCATCTAAAGTTCTAGAATTCCATGACAGGTCCAAATGTAATTGAAAAATAAGTATTCCTTCACTTGTAACTGCTCTGTAAATTGAATCAGTTATAGCTGAGAGAAGAGACTGAAAATATTTTAGAGAGATTACCAAGGATTTGATCTTGTATAAACTGGGTGAATTTGGGACAAGACCTCCTACACTCAACAAGTGGAAGCCAAGTAGAATATATATCTAATTACAGACGACAAAATACAAAACTATTACTTTTAAGTGAGCTTAAGATAAAAAATTAGGATGGAGTTCTGGAGGATAATAAGAGTTCTAACAGGATTATTATACAAAGGAAAGAGGCAGGACATCAGAAAAACGTCTTTCATGTGAAACTGAAGTGGCTATGTGCCATACTGGTCACACTGTGGTAGAGGATGCTAATTCCTATTTCAAATATTCATCATTTATTGGGAAAAGATTTACTGAAGAGGTACTACATGAAAATCACTGTGGAAAATACAATGGCATGTAGAGAGAAATAACATCACATTCAGGAAGCTTTCAACTGACCAAAAACAGATAAGGCAGCATCATAAATAACCATAAAATAGCATGAAATGGTGTACAGGGCATAAAAGCAGAGTTACCATGCATTTGGTTTGCCTAGGACAATCCTGGATTAATTCTGTTGTCCTGGCTTAATTATTGACATTGCTCCATTCCATACTCAAAAGTGCCCCACAATGGTTACACAGGTTTGAAATTAAAATTTTATTTCATATATTTATCAACCCAAAGTGTTGATTTTTATCCTCATTGTCGTTTGCAATAAATACAAACAAAATTTTAAGTCTCCAAATTTACCTTTATGCTCATTAATTCACCACCAACTTGCTTCCTTTCCATCCCGCCTAGTCATGAGCAACACAAAAGGAATCTAAACAAAATCCAAAGAAGCAGTATTTTCAAGGATAGTGACGTAAATGGTCCACTATAGCACATTTAGAAAATATATTGAATAAGGCTAAGTAAAAAAAAAAAAAAAGAGTAAATTCAAAGGACAAAATGAACCTATAGGGCATACATGAGGATTATTAATAGGTTGGAGATTAAGAGCGTCCTTTTTGTCTAAGGAAAGATGCTGTTAATGTGTTCTCTGATTGTAAAAGATAAAACTTTGCTCCCATTTATAAGTGTCAGTTACCAAATAATATTGTAACACCCTATTTTACATTATTAGTTTTAGTATTAGTTCTTCTGGCCAGAGATGACATCCAGAAGACACTAACAGGTGATGAAGATGAAAAAATAACTACATTAAAGTTATGTATGATGGCACTGAAAGAGTAGCACACAGTGGGAGGTAACCAACCGATCTGTGGTACTGGGGCTCATTCTTCTACACAGGAAACTGTGCTTAGGTCACTTATGGACCTTTATGATTGGTTTTAGCATTTTCCTTTTCTGATTCTGTTAAAGAAAGAATAAAAATGCTTTTCATATCCTTGGCACCCACCAGAGAAATCATCTTCTTCTCTAATAATAATGGGAAGTGCTGTAATTAGAAGCACAGAGATTTTATTCCTTCCCAGTAATTTGACTTAGCATAAATCCCCTATAGTAAAACCATTTATCTATGGTTTGTTGAAACATAATTATAAACAGACTTAAAAAAGCAGTTTTGGTTAATAATGCAGCACTATAAATTGAGCAGGATTAATCTATTCCACTATTCTGTACTTCAAAATAAATTGGGAGGGGCAAGACAACAGAGCAAGGAGATTTTCCAATTTTCCACTGAAGTAAGCCATCCTGCTTTAATCATTGTTACCCAAAGTGAACTAAAGAGATTTAAAAGTCACTTATTAGTGTTGAAAAGAAAAAAAAAAAAAAGGTTTCCAGGTCTAGACAAAACTTATTAAAAGATTACAAAAAAGTGTAATTTTATGGGTTTAATGAAAGATTAACTGGGAGTAGAAATTTGATTGAAAGTAAAGGCTGGTTAAAAACAAATCATAAAATAAAACCCTTCTTCTCCATCTGTTCCTGAGGTTCTTGTCTCTCAATACTTAGAGAAGATTTCAAGTTTCCAAAGGTGGCATCTAAAAGTGGCAGAGGGCTTCCCTGGTGGCGCAGCAGTTAAGAATCCGCCTGCTAATGCAGGGGACACGGGTTCGAGTCCTGGTCTGGGAAGATCCCACATGCTGCGGAGCAACTAAACCCGTGCACCATAACTACTGAGCCTGCGCTCTAGAGCCCAGGAGCCACAACTACTGAAGCCCATGCGCCTAGAGCCCGTGCTCCTAAACAAGAGAAGCTACTGCAATGAGAAGCCCGCGTACCGCAACGAAGAATAGCCCCTGCTCACCGCAACTAGAGAAAGCCTGCGCACAGCAACCAAGACCCAAAGCAGCCAAAAATAATAAATAAATAAATGAATGAATGAATGAATGAATGAATGAATGTGGCAGAGTGAGAATTTTTACCGTTGTCTTTCTGGTACCTTAATGATGAAGTTCATCCTCTTCTTTGCCAACCTAAGTCCTTTCATTTTAGGACCATTTCAGCTTTCACATGGTTAACTGGTTAACTTAATCAATGTCCTAATATCACTGTTCCTTGGAATCCAGAATAATTCACCTTTACGGTAAGGAAGGACTCTTAGGACCTCACATTAGGATTCTCTATCACTTGGATGTTCTTCACCTTTGGATTCTCGACCTTCCAATTTCTACTTTCTGGCTATATCCTTCTCTTCTTTGACATCCTCTATGGCTATGCACTAAATGCACCAATTATTCAATAACGTTTAATTACCCTTTCTCTTGACCCTACTCTATTCTATTCCTTCAAAAGCCCTGTCTATGTTTCATCTGCTTTCTTCACTCTCTCTAGACCCACTGGTTAATGACTTCAGATAATTCCTAATTCCTCCCTAGCATAATTTAGTTCAAAGAGCACTGAATGTAAAATAAGACATATACAGGTTAAAATCATGTGTCTGCCATTTGGAACTTGTGACCTTCTCTAAGGCACTATAATTTCTCAACTTTAGATTCTTCTTCAGTAAAATGGAAATAATGTCTGCCTCTGAACATTCTGTGATGATTAAATGAGATAATGTGTGTAAAGTTGATCAGTAGATATAAAGGCTAAATAAAGGTTAATTGCCCCTTTCCTTTCTTCTTTTTCTCTGTCCTTATGAAGAATTCACTGCTAATTCCTACCCTAAGACCTAGCCAACTAACAGGAACGCTTCTGCAACTATGCTATTAAACTTGATGCAATAAAAACATATCTGGCCTCAACTAAACAATTCCAGTAAAGCTTGAGATTCCTTTTACTGCTTTCTAGGCTGTTCCCTTTGTACCTTCTTTTAGTTATTCTAAGTCCTTATTATATTTTTACAACCCTATCTCAGTCTGTTACCCTCAGTCCCAGAAAATTATCTTGCCTCACACTCCTCTGAGAATCTAATAGGCTATGAAACATAAACTCCACCAACTTTCCTCTTACCACTTTCAAACTCATCTATCTACTATCTACCAACCTACTATTTTCCCCCACACCTATTCTTTCTTCCTTCCGTTATGTCTCAAATTAGATGCCCCACCTCACCTCCAAGACAGACAGCTCCATCTATGTTAACAAACTCATTCACCACTGCTCCATCTGGGACCCTGCTTGATTGATGATACCCCCTTTCTGTTGGGACTTCGCAATTTTCTTCTCAGCATATTAAACATATTTATTCTTTCCCATTTAAATATATTTTCTTTGACATATATTCTTCCCAGAGTATATAATCCTTGCTCTGTAATTCATCTTACTGCCCAAGTCCTTGAAAGAACAGACTACAATTATTTTTTTTCACTTTCTCACTTACCATTCCCTTCTTAATCCAGAGATGACTTCTGCCTTCATTATTTAATAAAATTATTTTAATATTATAGCTAGGTACTTCTTAGGTTCAGAATCTGGTGGGCATTTTATTTTTTTATTTTATTTTTTTATGTGCAAACACTTTGCTTAGATTTTATTTTTATTTATTATTGTTTTAACATCTTTATTGGAGTATAATTGCTTCACAATAGTGTGTTAGTTTCTGTTTTATAACAAAGTGAATCAGCTATACATATACATATATCCCCATATCTGCTCCCTCTTGCGTCTTCCTCCCATCCTCCTTATCCCGCCCCTCTAGGTGGTCACAAAGCACCGAGCTGATCTCCCTGTGCTATGCGGCTGCTTCCCACTAGCTATCTATTTTACATTCGGTAGTGTATATATGTCCATGCCACACTCTCACTTAGTCCCAGCTTACCCTTCCCCCACCCTGTGTCCTCAAGTCCATTCTCTACATCTGCGTCTTTATTCCTGTCCTGCCCCTAGGTTCTTAAGAACCTTCTTTTTTTTTTTTAGATTCCATATATATGTGTTAGCATACGGTATTTGTTTTTCTCTTTCTGACTTACTTCACTCTGTATGACAGACTCTAGGTCCATCCACCTCACTACAAATAACTCAATTTTGTTTCTTTTTATGGCTGCATAATATTCCATTGTATATATGTGCCACATCTTCTTTATCCATTCATCTGTTGATGGACACTTGGGTTGCTTCCATGTCCTGGCTATTGTAAATAGAGCTGCAGTGAACATTGTGGTACATGACTCCTTTTGAATTATGGTTTTCTCAGGGTATATGCCCAGTAGTGGGATTGCTGGGTCATATGGTAGTTATATTTTTAGTTTTTTAAGGAACCTCCATACTGTTCTCCATAGTGGCTGTATCAATTTACATTCCCACCAACAGTGCAAGAAGGTTCCCTTTTCTCCACACCCTCTCCAGCATTTATTGTTTCTAGAATTTTTGATGATGGCCATTCTGACCAGTGTGAGATAATATCGCATTG
This sequence comes from Eschrichtius robustus, assembly GCF_028021215.1. Lineage (NCBI taxonomy): Eukaryota > Metazoa > Chordata > Mammalia > Artiodactyla > Eschrichtiidae > Eschrichtius > Eschrichtius robustus. The sequence continues at coordinate 74,536,364 of NC_090827.1, forward strand.
TAGTTTTGATTTGCATTTCTCTAATGATTAATGATGTTGAGCATTCTTTCATGTGTTTGTTGGCAATCTGTATGTCTACTTTGGAGGAATGTCTATTTAGGTCTTCTGCCAATTTTTGGATTGGGTTGTTTGTTTTTTTGATATTGAGCTGCATGAGCTGCTTGTATATTTTGTAACCCTTTGTCAGTTGCTTCATGTGCAAATATTTTCTCCCATTCTGAGGGTTGTCTTTTTGTCTTGTTTGTTTTCCTTTGCTGTGCAAAAGCTTTTAAGTTTCATTAGGTCCTGGTGGGCATTTTAAATTTACTATTTTGCTTGATCTCTCAGAGGTATTTGCCACTGTTGTTTTCTTAAGAATGTTTTTTTCCCCTCTTGAACTCAGAATATCGTTCTCTTCCTAAGTCTATTACCAATTCCCTCTTTTCCCTTCATTTAACCCTACCTCTTCACTCAGCACTAAAGTACTTTGTTTCCTAACTTCTATCTTTGACCTTCTGTTATTCTATACATTTCCCTCTCAAGGTCATATTTATTCTCATGAATTCAATGGCCAAATAAAACTTGAGAATACTCATACTTGCCTTTTGCCCGGTCCTGATTCTTGAGCTACCAGATGAATATGTAATTGGTACTAGACATCTACAACTGGATATTCTCTTATAAATTAAAGGATCTCCATTAATCCACTCATCCAATATAAAAACTTGCCATAAGGACTGCTGTTTATCTATTTAAATAGATAAGGTATATCCATGTTAGAATTTGAGTCCAAGAAACGAGGGAGAGATCAGCAGTCCTGTCTCCAGATAGTCAAGAGAAAAAGAGTGGTGAGCCTAGGGCCAAATGAATGAATACCTTAAGTCAGGGCCAAATGAATACCTTAAGTCAAAGCTAAGAAAATAAAACAGAATAAGATAAAACACTTGTGGCAAAAATACCCAGAAATTCCTGAGTGATAGTTGATAATGGTAGGGAAATGTCCATGGTTTGTGGCTGATAACAACTGCCAAACTATTCACAGGTAGATCATGCTGACCTAAAAGCAGACTCGGAACACTGGCCCATGATTCCTCAGTTGCTAACATCTTCATATAAAACCAACCCAATTCCCAAATCCATTTACTCCTACCACCTAAACATATCTCAGACCAACTCTCTTCTCTCCGTCCCACTGTCACTCCTTCAGTTCAGGCCATCATCACTTGTCACATTCACTACTGCAATAACCAGCTAATCAGTCTCTCCTGGTCTCTGTCTCAAGTCTAATAAATCTTCCACTCTACTTTCAGAGTTATCTTTCTACAACACGAAACTGGTCAAGTCACTCCATTGCTGTAAGTCCTCTGCTGAAAAGTTAAAATCTCCATCTCTTAGCCTGCCAAATAAGAATATTCACAAACTTGCTCCTGCCCATCTTCCTAGGCTTAGCTCCAACTGCTTTTGTCAACTGTATTCCTTTTTTCTCATCATGACATTCTTTCACACCTCTGTATTCCCTGCTGGTTCTGACTGTTATGTCCTAAAATCCATGTTTTCATCCAGTGAAACGTCAGTAATTCTTCAAATTTTAACTGAAATATTGTGCCTTTGGCATGGTTATCTGCAATGTGTTGCAAATGGCATGAATTAACATTGCCATAATTAATTATCATATCCCTAAGATTCTATGATCTAACTGAGGTCTTTTACATTTGCACGCCCCATATTTAGATGTGTGCCTAACACCAAAAAGTGCTCAAAAAATGTTTGTAGTTGGACTGTTTCTATGGATGGATAAATGAATTAGTGAGTGACAGGTTACTGTAAAAATTACCACACCCCATATAAATTCTAAGCTGGCTTGAATATATTTTACTGTGGGAAAAAATATTCTTAGTACTTTTGAAAGAAGATACACAATCACAGAGAGAGAAAAGGATTGCCAGCCCCAAAGGGAAAGCTTTTCTTTCAGATACTAGATGACAATGATAGTAATGCTTTTTACAGTTGCTATTTAAAATTTTTTAAATGGTATTTAAATATTTAAAAATTACTTTCTCCCAGTAATTACAGCTTCAGAATTGATTTCATATAGACTCAGGGGATAAATTAGGATCTGGCAACTAATCATTAATTATGAAGAGAGTGAAACTTTGATCAATGATGACCCCCAACTCCCCCTTGTCCTCAATCATTATTGATGCCTTTCCCTACCAGTCTCAGCACCACTCACTTCCCAAGGAAGTTTATGTGCGGTGTCTTCAGCCACAGAAGTTATCCTCTGGCACAGTCTAGAGTGACAGAGAAAGCTCTCATCCTACTCTACTGGTTCATTCTACGTCACTAGTCAGGTTTCAGCTTCTTGCCTGACATTCACCCAGCCCTGTATCCCAGCCTGCTCAGTGAGGCCCCGAGACCTCACCTATCTTTGACCAACTTTCTTTCACTTGTGCTGAATGGATGGATCACTCAAATTAAATCACTCTTGCCTTCTCCAATGCCTTTACTACTACTTGCCACCCGAAGCCTTCTTGGGCTCTGAATCATCTCACTGTTTTATTATGATGTTTGCTGAAATCAAGCTTGTGTTTGCATCTTATCTTTGGACGTTCTACATGTGAAGCTGGATACTCTTCTAAAGTGCCAGTTCTAGAATCTAGATTGTTTTTAAGTTCCCTGTTGAGCTTACATCAGTTTAAGTGGTTCTTGATGAACAGACAGTGGGCATATTGTCCCCTGTGGGACATCTGGCAATGTCCCAGACATTTTTTGGTGGTCACAATGGGGGATGCCACTAGCATCTAGCGGGACCAGGGATGCTGTTAAACATCCTATAAGGCATAAGACAGCCCCCAGCTCACCCCCCAAACAGAATGATCTGGCCCATAATGTCAGTAGTCTTGAGATTGAGAAATCCTGCATCTAACATTTTCCTCTTTCTTGTACACCATTGGTGATTAAAGTACCAATATGCCTCATGGCCGTACTGACCTCAGTTATAAAACCAGGACAGAAAGCATATAAAGTTTGCCAAATTTTGATACTGTAATCTAGTCACTCGTACTCCTTTTTGCCCAGGTTTCCCATCTTGATGAAATAACAGCTGACCATTCCTCTTCTACAGAGGGCCCTGGAGGTTTAATAAATCCATTTTTAATGAGGAGCTTTGCCATCCTCAGGTGAAAAATGCTTCCACAAGTATTATTCCCATCACAAGAAAGAGCAAGGATTGCTTTGCAGATTGGCACATGAAGTTCATTCCTGCAATGCACTTCCATCCCATAGCTCCAAAAAGTACAAAATCTGCTCATAAAAAATAGAAGCGGACTGACAATTTCAGCATTTTCTTTTACCTCTCTCAGTAGAAGTGGAGTCACTGAAGAATCAGCTGTCAGGTGGCTGCATCTCTAAATTATCCAGTGCATCAGCCATCACTGTTATTAAATTCTTTGGTTGGTTTATAGAATCCCCTAATGTATAAAGCAGGCAGTAGATGGAGATTACATTGATCTCACAAGAAGAGGGATTAAAAAGTCTTTAATGTACCCACCAAAAGTATCGGTCTGGCAAATGTGGCATATGTAAAGCTGTAAGGATTGGAAAGGAAAAGATTAATGACTTTGTCTCCTTAGAGTTCAGAAAAAGACAGCTTCCCCCATCTGATAGAATTTAAATGTTTTTCTGTCCCTGGGAAGCTGCCGGTATATGGTGGCCTAGATGGATTTAGTTTGCTTTCTCTTCCAAATGAACCTATGATTAAATGAGGCTTTAAGAAGCTAAATGTAATTTTTTAGTCATTTTTATTTTAACTAGAAAGACATTACTAATTTCCCTTTTGTACGTTACTTAATTTTTAAAAGATATTCTAACATGATTGCAATCATGGTGAATATTAGTTTTATAGTCTTTTAACTACCTTATCATTTTAGCAAGTTAAAGTATTCAATTCATTCATTTATTGATTCATTCATTGTTTCTTTCAAGTAAATATTTATGGAGTGCATTCTCTAAACCAGCATTACATTGAATTACCATCTCCATAGATACCACTGTATCCAAACCACTAACTTCTCTTGCTTGGACTACTTTGAGAACCCTTTATTTTCAGTTTGCAGAGAATGAATTTGACTGCATATTGGAAAATAAGAGTGGCTTAGATAAAATTGAAGATGATTTTTCTCTCATGAAGCTAGAAGTTGTAATATAGTGGTTCAGGCCTTGTGCAACAGTCCTCGTCCCTGAGTCATTCTGTCCCTCAGACGTCCTTGATTACAGATTTCCACCCTGTAGATCTACTTACAGTTGCAATTTGGTCCTTGCATCTCCATCCTTTATCTCCATGTTCTGGGGAGGAAGAAGCAGCAGGAGAAGGAAAAACAGCTGCCAGCAGAGTTAGCTCCACATATAGAGCTTTTGCCCAAAGTCCCACCAAATGACTTCAGCTAGTCTCTTTTGGCCATAGCAATTACATGACCATTCCAAGTTGCCAGGGACACTGAGAAATGGAATTTTTACCAGTGTGCATTGCAACCTGAAGAAAATTGGGGTTATGTTAGTAGAAAAAAGAAGAAGGAAGGGATATTGGGTAGGCGATTAGGAGTCTCTTCTATACCTTGTTTCCACTCTTGTTCTCCTGAAGTCCATCTCCCAGGAGCAGTCAGAGAGGTCTTTTTACAACATAAATCGAATCAAGTCACTTCCTGATTTAAAGCCATCCCAAATAGAATAAAATCTAAGTTCTTTTCCATGGTCTTCATGTGGCGATATAGTTTCACATCATTTCTTACTATTTTTCCCCTTGCTTTCTGCAATAACCACACTATCTACTCTTCAAACAGCCCTAGTTCATTTCAGCCCCGATCCTGTATTCTTTCTATTCCCTCTGCCCAGCACTCTCTTCCACAAGGAGTTTTTATGGCTTGATCCATATTATGATTCAGTAAGTATGCTTAGTGTAATCTTCACTGATTGCTCAGCAGAATGGTGAATTCTGAGTTTGTACTTCCTAGACTCAAATCTTGGCTCCTACCACAAGTTAGCTGTGTGACTTAGGCAGTTACTGATCTCTTCTTTGTCTCAGTTTCCTCATCTGTAAAATGGGTTTAGTTTTACACAGGGTGGTTGCTAGCCCTCAGTGAGTAAGTGTAAACTGCAAAGAACATTATCTGGCACACCGTACTTGTTTGATAAATGTTGGCAATTATTTAAAATGGTACTCCCCCGTCCTTCACAAGCCACTAGCTATACTTTCAGTTCACTCTGTTTTCTTCAAAACAGATTACTTTCAAAACTACCTAACTTATTTACGTAGTTTTAGCACTTATTGACTAAGTGCTCCAGGAGAATATAAACTATATGAAAGGCACCACTGTATACCCAGACACTAGAACAATTCCCAACATAGATTAGGTGCTCAAAAAGAAATAATTTACTGAATGAATTGTGAAACAATTAATATATTTATTTATTTTCCTGATATTACAAAATAAGGTTATATCTGATGTATTTTAATAGATTATTAAAATATTGTCACTTTATTGTTGGCATTCTTTTTCCAGTTCTGACCTGGTTACAGAAGATTGAGAATGCGCTTCAGGTTTGAAAGAAAAACCTAATTTTAAATAAACTTTATTTGGAACCTAAGAGAAAAATCACAAGCTCTCACAGGTGTATTTCTCAAAGTTTAGAGCATGGTCAGCAAACTTTTTCTCCAGAGGGCCAGAATGTAAATATTTTAATGTTTTGAGGGTCTATTTCATAATATTAAACATATCCACATTAGTTGTGAATATAGAGGTATATTTATTATAAAACATTACCTTAGTGAAAATACTGAAGAAAAGTTTAGACTGTGTTACTCATTTGAGGTTAAATGGATCCTCAGCTGACATTATAAATCACCAATGGAAATCAGATGAGAACTGCATCATCCACAGATGGATTAAAGATGTTAAAAAATTATTTTCTTAGGTACCAATGTTCCTAAATAAGTAAAGTAGCAAAATGTTGCATTGTTTTATTTGTACGATTGTGTTTATAATTTTTTTTTATGTTTTAAAATAACTTTCTCTGATGGAAAAAATACATAATTCTTGATTTTTTCTTTCCAAAAAAAAAAAAAAACCAAACAAATAAGGGGATTTTAGATAAAACCTTCAAGAAATAGTTTTTATATGTATCTTACATTGCTAATTATATGGAATTGCAAGATACATTCAGCAACTCATTGACCTTCACCAAGAAAATTAAGATTTTTACAAATGGTACTGATTCAAAATTCTGGTCGGAATAATCATTTGAATCTGTATGTTTCACATTTTTTTACAAGAATAATGTAGTTACATATTTAGTTGGTAAAGGAATATTGTATATCATCATCATAAGACCTGGTAGTTAAGGAAAGGAGAAAAGTAAAAAAAAGTTTTAAAAGCTTTGAAAAAAAAAAAAAAACAGAAAGAAAATTATTTTCTTGAGTTCTTTAAGTAGGAGTGGAATTAGTATAATGACGACTATATGCTTAAAATTATATATTTAAATAAGAATTTATTTTTATATTTGAATCTTTAAAAGATTAGCCGATAATGTTTTACAAGTCATTTCACCTTTTTGGCCCTCAGTTTACTGTTTTTTAAAATTAAGGAGATGAAATAGATGGCCTTTGATATATTTTTTAACACTAAACATCTATGATTTTATGAAACATCCACGAACTTTTTTTCAACTCAAATTGTTTTATCCTCCTAAAGACATCTTCTGAAATCTATTAAGCAACATAATTAATGAATTGATTGAAAAAATATTTACTGAGTGTCTATTTGTCAGATACCATAATTTAACATAGATGCAAAGTTCAGTGAGACAAGGGCTCAACACATAATCCAGGGAGTATTTCAGAAAGCTTCGTTTTGCAAGTTACATTTTTAACATACCAAGCCATCAGCAAACCACAAGGAATACTATCAAGCAGCAATTTGGGTAAAAGTAATTATTTTTATATAAGAAATCAAAATTAATGGCAGAGTTAACCAAATAATTCCTAACATTCTTGAAATGTTATAATGGGGGGAAAGGTTAAATTTTGAAAGTTTATTGTAAGAATGCATGTCCATGGATTGATTCAGAATTTTTTTTTAACATTTTTCTTCAACTTAAGAAATAAAATTATCATTTATTCTCAAGACAAAGACTTAAAAACACACCTCAGCACTGTCTTGTTTCCAAAGGGTGAAAAGTGACATTATAACCACACAAAAGCTTTAAAAAATCATTCTGATTTCATGGACATTTAACATGTGCACCTGCTGTTCTGTTGAACTGGCAGGTGGCTAACAATTTTTTACCACTGCCAACCTTTGTCCTTAATGCCGGCTTGCGGTTTCATGTCATTTTCTGCCCTGAGGGGAAGAGTGCGCCTGCTGTTTAATCGGCCTAACTATCCTGCCTGATGAGTTTGCCATTTTGTGCATGTCTATATTATAGCTATAGTTTCATGAAACAGTCTAGATTTGCTTTGTTCCCCAAACTGTCTGTTCTTAAGGTCATACTGTGGTTCCACAGAGCAATTCAAAAGAGAGGTAGCAGCAATCTGACACATGAAGATTAACTGGTCCTTAGAGAGTGGGAAGTCGCACCCTCACATGGTCACCACTTTCCAAGGGCTAGCCCTTAGCTTTGCTAACCCAGAAACCTAATTTTATCATGTCATCAAGAACTGATCAGTCTCTGGGGACTCAAGTGAGGATGTGAGTAACCAAACCCAGAAGAGAATGATGATTCACTAAGAAAGAATGGAGCTCTGGGTTTCATAAACCTAGCTACACTGGTGTCTTGATCCAAATCACCCACTGTCAGAATCAAAACATCTAGAAGGCAGAATTTACTATTTAAATGTAGCCTGATGGGGGTTGAACCAGTGTTAAAGTTGGATATTTTTGAAAGAGGTTTCATCTGTTAGAAAACTGCGAGGAACTAATACCTTCTCTAGCAGTGGAATACCCTTCTCTTGGAAAAAAAAGAAATTCACATTTATTAAGATTTACTCTGTGTCAGCTATCATATTATGCATATACATGATTTCACTTATTTACACAACAGTATTTGCATCCAAAGTGGGTGATGGTGTTATTTTCACTTACTAGGCACAAATCTGAAGTCCAGAGAACACCTCATTGCTTTAGGGAGTGGAGTCAGGATGCATATTCAGGTCCCTTTGACATCAAAGCCCAGCCCAGGAACTTCCTATTCCCTGCTATACTCTTAAACTCTCCACTTCAATACAATGCTTCTCCTTAATGTGAAATGCCAAGTAAAAACTGTCCATGAAATTTTGTTATTTTTCCTTTTCTAAACTCAATATAAACCTTACTCTCCTCTGGTTGACACTTTTATTCCCTTAGACACATGTACAAACTACAAGTTTCTTTATCTTCATTCTTATCCTGAGGCTTCTTTGTTCATCTTGATTGGACTTGAGTATTTTCAAACCTCTATAAACACTTTCAAAAAGTGGAATCATATTTTTGGGATATAACTAGCCCTTGGTGAATGCTTGTTGCTTCTAGTGTTCATTATTTTCATTCAAGTAAACTGGATTTTTTAAAAGAAAGCTCAACTTGATGGTATAAAAATATAGAATGGTTTATTTTTCTTTAATCACTGCCTTCCAAAATGTTCTATTGAATTGCTGTTCCCCACTGGGAACCAGATTCTTTCACGACCATCTTAGGAAATTTCTATAGCCTTCTGGACATTGTTGACTATATAGTTAGTCCAACTCAGTTTAAAATTTCACATGATGATCTATTTAAAGCTTTCCCTATCCCCATTGTTGGCTGTAATTATGGCTTCAGGACCATTCACTGGAAAGGAGTCATGTCTGCTTTTTTAGTCCTTCTTTTCTTTTCCTCTTCTAGGAATAGCTACTCTAATAATGAGGCTAAGGAGAAAGAATGGGAAATGGTGAACGTCGGTGAACTTAACTGGTACAGCTAAAATTCTCTCTGTAGCGGCTATTGCTGCTTCTCTGACCAACAGGGACTGATGGCCTCTGCTTGTCAAGTGTGCCTCTCTCATGAGGCACATCTGCCTCAGAGTACCACCACCCTTCACAGGTCTTTCCACTCCACAGTTCCTGGATATGGGAGTTCAAGCTCATCCTCCTCCACCACTATCCTCCCAGCTTCCACCCCAAGGTGTTTGCCTTATGTAAAGGCATCTTCCTTGGCCATCAGCCCTCCCGGGTTGGTTCTCACAAGGGTGGCTAAAAATCAGTTACCTTTCATACTGTGCACCAGACACAAGGGAAATTCACACATCCATACCACGCCAGTGAGCATGCAGAATGCTTTACACCCACACCAGCCTGCCCTGCTCCCTCTCTCCAATTATTTTCCGCTACTTAGAAAGGCAGAGGAACAGTTAGAAACCCACTGCCCAAGTGTATATTCAGTCGAGGGAAAGAACACCAGTCTCTTTCATTGTAGTACAGGTATGTGAGTGATTCCCTTAGAGTGTCCCCATTATTTGAATTGGCGGCAGAGTGCCCACCTTTCATCCTCACAGCGGAAAAGCTTCTCACCAGCCACAGTTTACTTCCCATGAGGCCCATGATGCTGAAAACACTCCCTTTATCCCTTGCCTCTCTATACTTCTTAGATATACTGAGCAGAAAGCAAAGTTGAGGTCATCAGTGGTAAAAGAAAGCCTGATTCCAATGGCACTTAGTAAGGCCTGGCAGGAGAAATGTGCTACCAGTTTTTGTTAGCTATCTTTAGAAATGGAATGCATTTAGTGACTTTTTGTTCAGCTTTGGCCTGACTTGAATTGTTAAGTCCTAGGAAACAAAGTCCTATCTTTTTCTTACTACACATTTATTTTTTAATACATTATTCAAAAAAACTACTGAATAGCTTCTACACAACAGCCATTGTAGTGCATGCTGATATAGAAGATGGATAAGGTATAATTACCACCCTCACAGTTACAGTCAGGTGCATTAGTTCATGCTCTGTCTTTGGTCACAATACTCACAGCTGCCCACTAACTTTAACTTGAACCTTTTCTCACTGTAATGATAGTATTTATTGTGTGATGGGAGCACCTAAAGGGGTGAAAATGGTTCTCTGTGGGAGGTGGGAGGTCAGGGAAGGCTTCACAGATGAAAAATTGTTCCTACTGCCTCTTAAAGAACAAGTAGGAATTAGCCAGTTAAAAAGATAAGAATGGGCATTCAAGAAAGAAGAAATAGCTTGTGCAAAAGCATGAAGACATAAAAGAAATAGGAAATTACAAGTAATCAAGCATGGCTTGAACAGAGAGTCCATAATAATAGTACAGGGATAAGCAAGGCTATCATATTTAATGACTTTTATTTTTTTACTGTCTCTAAACTAGTGATTCTTAAACTTTGTCATAAGAATTTCCCAGGGTTCTTGCTCAAATGCAAATGCAAATTTCCAAACCCCACCAGCGATTTCCCAGTGCCACTAGAAATTCTCAATCAGTATGTGTGAAGCAGGGCCCAGTATTCTGCGCTTTTAAAGACATTCCAGGGTAATCTAAACATGTAGCTTATGTAGTTCACTATCATAGATTCTGGAAAGTTTCTGAAAGGTTCTAGCAAGGGGGTAACATGCTTAGATCTGCATTTTAGATACACACCTCTGGATACCCTGTGGCTGAATGACTGGAATAAGGCAAGACCAGAGACAGGAAACTAATTAGATGGCTATTACAGGGGTCCAAGCAAGACATGAGGGTGGACCAAACTGTTAGATTAGAGGATGGACCAATCAGGCAGATGCCTGAGATACCAACAGCAAAAGTTGCTAAAATGATCACTGGACAGAATCGAAAATATGATACAAGTTAAATAGGAAATATTTATAACATAATTAACAAAGTGGCAAAATGCACATTGATCATGCTCCTTCTGAATTAGGATCACTTGTCAATGACTCCTATCTCTGTACAGTGTGTGTTGTTTGTTTTTTATTTTGGTTTTTTTTTGGTTCAGATGTTCAAATTCAGGGGTACAACTATAGGTCAAACCATCAGCCAGCCCTGGAACCTTGAGTCAGAAATTGCAGTCAGTTGAAATTAAAAAACCAGAGGGTGCAAAGCACAAATTTAAAGATTTACTTTATTATCTAAATTAAGCCCTTTGATATGTCTTCCAAAGAAATTGTGTATTTAAGGAAATTACCAAAGAACATGGAAGAGAAACCAAAACCTACAGTATTTTTTTATTTCCCTTGTTAGCAAGTTTTTGTTTCCCTTCTTTTCTGTAAGTTTTGGTTTCACCCTCTAAGGCCAGGCAGCCCTCTTTGTAGAGAGCCTTAGAGGATGAACATACTAGGGCAGCAACTAGCAACTAGTAAAATGGAAGGACTCCTCTTTGATTTGCCCATGGAGTAGAAGAACACTGCATAACGGGTTGTACAGAGGGGTCAGGGGGCACATCGAATGACACGGAAGCTAAGGCTTTTAGGAGTGGTCTCAGGAATCCAGAGATGGAACAGGAATGGAGCCTCTCTAATTCCATAATGATCTAGTGACATTCCACTCCAGTTTCTCCATCATGCCAGATAATAGTGACATGGGCCAGGAAGTAAAAGAGTCAGAAATGCCCACTCATGACGGAAATGTGGAGGTATAAGGACTTGGTCACTTGATTGAGAGCTCTCCTCCTTTTCCAGAACTCTTTGTGGGCAAATTTAGACAGAGTTGATGCGGCCTGAGGTGACAGCTCAGACTAAGAAGTCCAGAGAGTTGGTGGAATATTAAAAGAAAGAGATGACAGTAGGGTTTTAAGTAAGTGATAATGCCTTCGGCAGCTTAACACCTAAAATTCCCACATGGATGGCTTTAAACCACAGATAGTTGTTTATCTTCCAGTCCTGCAAGGGGAATTCTGCTTGCCTGTGCCTGGCTCTCTGAAGAGGGGTAAGAGCAGAGGCCCAAGGCTGGGAGGAAAGAGGATCTCATGGGGAAACGGGGCTGCATCACCTGCTGAGGAACCTACTCAACTCTACTAGACTTGCAAAACCTGCTAGTTACTTTCCTGGGATAAGAAGTCCTGTCTGATCTTCTTGGACAGCTCTGAGAAAAAGAACCTAGATGAAAAAACTTGATGACTATACAACAATTTACTGAAAGAGAACGTGCCTGAAATAATATTCTGAGATATTAATCTGTGCACACTTTGCTCCTACTTTTTTTCCATTTCTTTTATTAGCACTCAGTTTGTAGCAGTACTTGAGAACTTAATATACTCTATCCCTCTCTTGTCACTATGACTGACCCTAGGATGGCAGGAACTCATGGAAGGCCCAAAGTTCTTCATCAGTATAGCACTAACCAAGGGTTCAAAAGCAAAAATTAAATGGATGACTTAAAAATTTAAAACATTAAATCTCACATCTGAGACTCTGAACCAAGATTCATTCATCCTAGCAACTTATAAATTGCTCATTTTGAAACTAAAAAAGATTTGTAAGTTTAGTAAATAGGAAATTAACTTTTCTTATCTACTCAAATAAACATTAAACAACTATTTAAAGATTATTAATTCAAAGGCATGCCAAATCACTTGCTGTCCAGGTGGCCACACACCCTGGCCTCAGGCCTACATCTGAACTTAGGAAAGCAAAGAAAGATTTAAAAGATTTAAAAGATTTAAAATCAACTTCTGCCCTTTGATCTTTGATTCAATGCTTCCTTTCAATGGTTACTGTGTCTTTCCCCTCCTTTATGTCTTATATTAAGATGAATTATGTATATGAAGCTCCTTAAAGACAGAAAATATGACATTGTCATGTACACACTCCTTCACAGTGCAGTTCACCTAGTAGACACTAAAGAAGTGTTTGCTGAATGATTGGATGAGATGAAGTTTAAAGGTGCTATATAAATATAAGATATTGTTTTGTTCCAAGCTAAAAATTGCAAACATACCACATCTAAGAAGTAATCTGCCTCCTTTGATTGAACAATGAAACAACACACAGGGGCTTAGACACGTAATTTCAGATTTCTATTGTATCTGTGACCTTGGTTATAACTTTTGGTAACTGGCTTAAGCACAGTATCCATCTATTTCCATATCCTTCAATTCCTCTATTCATAGAGTCACAGCAACAAAGATAATTCTTTCTGACCTCATATAATGGCGGTAAGAAATAAACAATCAAAGCTATGGTTAAGTACTTTATGACTGAAACATAATGTGCCTTCCGAAGCGTTTGTGGAGACAACCAAGCTGACCTTTCAGCAGACAATTAATTATTCAGATTCCACCATCATTCTAGAGCAGTCCAGATACCAATAATATTCCTTGACATTGATATAAGCACAGCAGATATGCTTTGCATAAATGAAATAATTTCATATAGTATTTATCATATTCCAATTATGAAAAAGCTCTATAAAAACAACCCAAAATATGGCATTAACATAATAAAACTGTAATCTATTCTCAATAGCTTAATTGGAATGTGAACGGTGGTAGAAAATATTAGGCAGGATAGCAAGCCAAACACTAAAAACAATAAGCTTTCAGTTTCAGGCTAGATTTCTGGTAGCTACTGTACTTGGCTATCCACGATGAGGTTTAAAGATCTAGTTGAAATATGACAATTTAGATAAACATCTAACCTGGTTCCTAAATCCAAAGCCTCATTTTCAGGCAGAGGCCCATCCAGAAATCACATGGGATAATACTTCTGGGAGAAAGTTTAACTTAGAAGGATAGTTAAGATTGCCTTATTCAGGATCCTTATTTTATTACTCTTTTTTGCCTCCATCCCAAACACTCAATATAAGAAATAAGAGAGAGAAGTAGAAACTCCTTTCATGCTTTTCATAAAATGAAAAATATTGTGATTATCTAAAAAACCAGCAGGAAATTCTTCCAGAGCTTAATGATGATGACATTAGCCTTGCTCTGCTGAGAGGATGATCAAAGGTGGAATGAGAGACAACATACCCTTACATTAGTCAGGTTATAAAAAGGATTCCGTCAAAAGATGAAATCTCTAAAGTGTAAAAATGAAATGCTATAACTTGCAGAAGACTCTATGTCATTTTTTCCTGCAAAGGCATTAAAATGTCACAACATCACAGAAAAGGAGAGTTTATTATTTCTAAAATGTAATAATGTTATATGGTTATGTCATATATAAAGTTATATATATATATGTATATATATTCATGTAAGTACATTAAACCACTGTTTTCTTGATCAAACTAAAAGCACTGAGAATGCCTGGAAGTCACAGTTAACTATAATTTGTGAGCCTGAATCCACATGACACAAATTCACCACATTTGTGAGCCACTTGACACTGTTTTCTGATTCTTTGGAGGGCTGAGGTGGACTTTCTTCTCCTTAAATTTCAAGCAAATCCAATCAGATCAGCCCAGCACTTTTACTTACTGAAACAATTAGTTAAGATTCTTACCAATTCTAGTAATTCACAAAAGCGGTAGTAAGGGCTTCCTGTAGAATGTTTCAATTGATCATGTAGTGTTAAAGGAGAGGATATATAGAATTCCTACCATACAACAAAAACAGCAGAATAGAGGAATCCTAATATTGCTTGAGACTATTTGCTCTCTCTGAGGCCCATGTTGTTTAGACACAGCCAAAATAAATCTAGCTTAAAGAGCATGCCCCAAACACTATGAGTAGAGCATTGCGGTATGTACTAAAAAGGAAACAAATGACATACAGATGCCCACAGGAAATTCAAAACTCTAAAACTAAAAGTTTAAAACCTAAAAGTTTGCAGATTTGCTTCATATTCAAAAATCAAAAATCTCCTTAGGAAAATACCACACTGGAAATGAACATACATCTCTAAATTAGTCCAGCACAGGCTGAGAAGGAATGACCTAGTAAGAATTATTTCTTTACCATTTGACTAGTATTTTGGGACATTGTTAAAATACACAAAATATGCTACATTCTTCCAAACAAGGACCACATCAGGCCATAACTCAGCAAGATACTGCTACCAAAAGCCCGTGGGAACTGAGACCAATATGGAGAACTCAAAATCTACGACTTTCAACTCATGCTTTCTTTGAAAAGGATGGCAGGTAGAGGTAGATTCAACAGTACTATTGGAATTCTGAGCACATATATAGGTGATTAAGTTAAATGAATCTGTGATAAAACTACACTATATTTGTAATAAAGCCAAAGCAAAGCAGTGATACAAACCAATTACCCTAGGATTTCACAGGAATGAGCCTCCTATGTACAGGAAATAAGGAGGCATTTCAGGTAAACTTTGAAAGTTTAGGAGAACAATGATATGTGAACAAAAGAATTAGAAAGAAAAATATTCCAAAAGATAGAGACATGTGAAAGGGCAAGTCCTAGAAATGAGGAAGATACTGAATTCAGTGAGGTTCTTATTTATATTAAACCACATATCTTGAAAGGCCTTGAATTCCATGCTAAAGAGTTTAGATTTATTCTGCAAGTAGTAGAAAACTGGAAGATTTTTGAGATGAGGAAAGGTCATTATGAACCAACCTGTGATTCAGAAAGAAAATATTAGTGGTAGAGTGGGGAGTGAAATTGATGGCAAGAAATTTAAAGTAAGAAGTAAAGTGCAGGCCAAAGGAAGAGAAGTAAGAAGAGAAAAGAAGAGATAAGATACAAAAGACATTTTTGAGGTAAAATCATGATTTAGTGACTAATCACATAAAGGGGAGAGGGAGAAGGATAAGATACTGTATCCTAGGCAACTGGAAGATTGGTGTCACCACTAATAAAAATAATGACAATAAAAAAGAGTAAATTATTCCATCAGGGATGAGAATGAGAGTGGGTAGAGAAAATTCATTTCATTTCAACTGTACTGTGTTTAAGGAACCCAGGTATATGCAAGTAAAGGTATTCATTAGGCTCTTGACAATTGAGATTGTCAACAAGGAAAATGCTTACAACTGAAGGTGATTTGAGAGCTGTCTGAATGTGATGATATTTTAAGCAGTAAATATGAATGGAAGAGAAAGATGTAGCCAGCGTATATGAGTGGAGAATGGGTTATACAGCCTACTTACCTCATAAAATGATCAACTTATAACATGGATCAACATTTGAAATCTAACGATGATGTGAGCAAAAGGAAGAGATTACTGACGCTAGAAGGAAGGTGGTTAACCATGTTATTTTCAAATGCCTTCCTAAATAATGCAAAGTATTTCCTGTATAATAAAAGCTTTGAGAAAGCAAAGTATGTGGGTCCCAAGGAAATGCCTTTAGAAAACAAAGGAGCGGGTAGAAAGCCAACTTGAAGCCATTTTAAAATGGGATGCAAATGGCCTTACAAATACATATCTCTCAAGACAATTTATCTCATAAACATTTTATTTTTAGAAACACTGCCATCTAAGAATTTAAACAGCTCAACAGACCATTAAAGGAATTGTTTTAAAGTAGAATATATAGCATGTGTGGATTAAAAGTACAGCAGTAGCTAGAGCGTTTGTGGAATTTTTGTTATAAAATCAGACACAATCAAATAAACTGGATAATAATAGACACATGAAAAGTAACCTAACTTAAACAGAAGTTTCCTTCTGGTTAATCATCTTGACTTCTATGGTCTTATTCAAAATCTTTATAATGAAGCACAAAATACAAAGTATCTACTAAAGTCATTTTTAAACTCAATATCTCTTCTTATCTTCCTGCATTATCTTTTTTAACATCCTTCCCTTTGGATATCTGCTATTATCTCTTAAAAAACTGAAATTTCAAATCCGTAACAAAAGAGATTAATCTTATATATAAATGTATATCAGGTCTTCGGTCCTTTTCCTCTAAAATAATTTTATATTTTGTAATAGGTATAGAAGAAAAGATGCTAAATTATATGTACTTGACAAACCCTAGCCTCTGACCCTTTCTATTTCTCTTGCCTGCCACCCTCCCTAGACTTTCACCAGGCTTCAAAAGAGGACTTTGTCTTTGGCTTCTTGGCCTCTCCTGCTGCCTCACCATGTAAAGGCTTGCTTTGTTCCTGAGCTGTTTTATAGGATTGGGGAAATCAGGAAAGAGAGACTTCTAGGAGAGGTGGGGATGATATTCAAACACTTGTTCAGAAGGCAAAAAACACGGTTTGTTTTGGCTTCCACTCCAATTAGATGGTATATGTGCTGTAAAGGTAGTTAAATACATTGGATATCAACCCCAAAAGAAACTAGAACAATGTTTCTCAAACTGTGCTGAAGGACTAGCTTTTTCCCCAATTCATCACACACCAATATAATTTTTAAATACAATAAAAATAAAGTAATATAAAAATGAAATTAAAAAAGACAAAATGCAAGCCCATGTTTGGTTACTAGATTCATCACACAAAAGAACTTATCAATATGCTATAAAGGATTCTAAGTGTTTCCTTTCAGTTTCTGTACTTTTCTCATTTCTGTTGGCAGCATACATTTATTTCTAGGATCAGTATGAATCTGCACAGTGCTCTGAGAAGAGCACTGCATGGGAAGATATCATACTGAAGAAGGAAGAAAAGAAAACCATAGGCCCAGGTAGGTGACAGGAGGGGTGAAAGAGCCAAGAGTACTCTGGCCTCAATTTGGTGAAGTATTTTTGGTGAGGAAGGAAAAATAGGGCTTGGAGAGACGCTTCAAAGGCATCTACTATGGAAAACAATTTTAAGAACTATTGCTTTGGTTAAAAATTAGAGTTGGCCTTCTTTGAGAAATAGTGAGCAAAGAATGGATCTCTTTTTAATAATTTGGTTGTTGATTTCTTTACTGAATTTAATATGAGAAGAGACAAATATGCAAATGCAATATGGTTTAACAGAGGAATTACTCAGCTCTATCAAATTAAAAAAGAAGAATATGAGAAAAGACAGACTCTTCAATAAGTGCTCCTCAGAAAACTGGACAGCTACATGTAAAAGAATGAAATTAGAACACTCCCTAACACCATACACAAAGATAAACTCAAAATGGATTAGAGACCTAAAGGTAAGGCCAGACACTATAAAACTCTTAGAGGAAAACATAGGCAGAACATTCTATGACATAAATCACAGCAAGATCCTTTTTGACCCAGCTCCTAGAGAAATGGAAATAAAAACAAAAATAAACAAATGGGACCTAATGAAACTTAAAAGCTTTTGCACAGCAAAGGAAACCATAAACAAGACGAAAACACAGCCCTCAGAATGGGAGAAAATATTTGCAAATGAATCAACAGACAAAGGATTAATCTCCAAAATATACAAGCAGCTCATGCAGCTCAATATCAAAAAAACAAACAACCCAATACAAAAATGGGCAGAAGACCTAAATAAACATTTCTCCAAAGAAAACATACAGATTGCCAACAAACATGAAAAGATACTCAACATCACTAATCATCAGAGAAATGCAAATCAAAACCACAATGAGGTATCACCTCACACCAGTCAGAATGGCCATCGTCAAAAAATCTACAAACAATAAATGCTAGAGAGGGTGTGGAGAAAAGGGAACTCTCTTGCACTGTTGGTGGGAATGTAAATTGATACAGCCACTATGGAGAACAGTATGGAGGTTCCTCAAAATACTAAAAATAGAATTACCATACGACCCAGCAATCCCACTACTGGGCATATACCCTGAGAAAACCACAATTCAAAAAGAGTCATGTACCAAAATGTTCATTGCAGCTCTATTTACAATAGCCAGGACATGGAAGCAACCTAAGTGTCCATCAACAGATGAATGGATAAAGAAGATGTGGCACATATATAAAATGGAATACTACTCAGCCATAAAAAGAAACGAAATTGAGTTATATGTAGTGAGGTGGATGGACCCAGAGTCTGTCATACAGAGTGAAGTAAGTCAGAAAGAGAAAAACAAATACCGTATGCTAACACATATATATGGAATCTAAAAAAACAATGGTTCTCATGAACCCAGGGGCAGGAATAAAGACACAGACGTAGATAATGGACTTGAGGACACGGGGAGGGGGAAGGGTAAGCTGGGACAAAGTGAAAGAGTAGCATTGACATATATACACTACCAAATGTAAAATAGATAGCTAGTGGGAAGCAGCAGCATAGCACAGGGAGATCAGCTCCGTGCTTTTTGACAACCTAGAGGGGTAGGATAGGGAGGGTGGGAGGAAGGCGCAAGATGGAGAGGATATGGGGATACATGTATATATATAGCTGATTCACTTTGTTATACAGCAGAAACTAACACAACACTGTAAAGCAATTATACTCCAATAAAGATGTTAAAAAAAAAAAAGAATATTTCTCCTGAATTTGGGATAAGGAAGGGTTTTCCAGAAGGAGAAACCTATACTCTGAGACTTGAAAGATAAATAAGAGTCATTGAAGAGAAAATGGTGAGGAGAAAAGGGTTCTATGCTAAACAAATGAATAAATGAATTAATTACGAATAAATAAATGAATGAATGGATGAATGCCTGGTTACCAACTAGAAAGTAAGAAAGAACACTTCCTGGTCAAGGGAGTTTAATGTGCTAAAATATAACAATGAAAGTAAATGATAACATTATTTTTAAAAGCAACCAATTAACCACATACTGTGTTTGCATTTCTTCAGTCTCACATTTTCTGAGATATAGGCTGAGTACATTAAACATTGAATACACATACATACATACATAAGCACATGCAAAATCTGCTTCACATAAGGCATTATGCTCTATGCTAGAGATAATGAAACTATAAAGATTTATACCTCAAAGCATTACTTCAGTATTTCACAATTAGTAATGCAGATACCAAAAATAAGGTAACTACAAAGAATTAGAAAAAGCAAATTAAATCTTCAAGGACAGCTGAGGTCCACAGTTAAGCTTAATTTTTATTATTGTTGGGGAGTTAGTGACGGTTTGTTTTATTCTAATTAGCTTTTATTCTCACAGTATTTACTCTTGCTGAAATCCTGATGGACAAATAAATATTCCCATAAACACTATATGAGATTGGATTCCAAGAAAGTGAGAAAACCAAGCTTTGAAGCCACTTAATTCAGTGAATCTAAAAACACGACAAACAATTTAGTCCACCACAGAAATTTAGAGTAGTCACATGAATTTTATGTGGCTTTAGAGGACAAAACACACCCCTGAACCACCTCATTCTCTGCCCCTACAGTCTTTTGCTTTTTCCATCTAAAACTATTTGTTCACCACATCCCTCCCTCCCCCAAATCCCAGCTCAAGGTAAATTCTGTACTACAGGGGAAATATAAAAATCCACAGCTGAGCATTTTAAACAGTGAAATACAATTAAAATGAACTAGCTACTCAATTTTTTTTTACACACGATGTTAAGAGTAGCAATTAACACATAGTGATCCTTTATTTATATCAACTTAGTCTTTACAAGAATTTTATTTGGTATGTATTGTACCCATTTTCCACCAAAGAAACAGAAGCTCAGAGATGACAGACAGCTATCCAATATCAAATGGTTAGTTAATGTTCAAGCTAGAATTTAAACCCAGTTCTCTCTGATCTCAAATCCCGTGCTCCTTCTAAAACTTTACTGATCTTCTGAAATGTGAAAACAGAAGCAACTTAATAATAATTTTTCCTTTGGGAATTTTCAGTTTTACCCTATCTTTACTTTTGACAATTATCCATCCAGGAACTTGTTCTAGTTTCTAGTGTCTTGAAAGGGATTTATTTTTAAATTTTTTATGGTTGTTTTCTTCTTCTTCCAGTACACCTTTCTCTGTAATTTTATTAACACTATATTAACTAAAATTTTTAAAGTAAACAAGGAAGGCAATACCTCTAGCTATCCATTAAAAATGGTCCGTTCTTTTTTGAGCCCACAGCTAGGCAACATAAAGCAGCCTCCCTTGCAGTAAGTTCTGTGCATGGAATATCATGGAAATGGTATGTGCCACTTCAAGATCTGGTGCATAAATTCTTCCCTCACAGGCTCCTCCATGGTCTCTCTATTTTCTGTGACTGGGATGTTCAAAGTCAAGTACCGAGGATAGCAGAGAGGAGAGCTACTCTGCAGACCTTATTATGTGCTCAAAACTCTTACGCAAGAAATACACTTACAGGGTTAGTAATCATTTGGTCCTGTCCAAAATGTACATAAGACATTTGGTTCATGCCAAAAGGTCCTAAAAATGTGGTCCTATCCAAAACATACATGAGCATATTTGATCCATGCCAAATGGTTTTGGATACGATGAAATATCAAGGAAGTTTCAGCATAAACCAAATGTCTTACGGATGTTTTGGATAGGACCAAATGTCCTGCAAGGACTTACAGGGTTAAGCCACAGAAATGTTGAGATGTATTTGTTACTAGAGCTTCACCTGTATTACCCTAACTAATTCACCAGCAATATATGATGATTAAGGCCACCTCTGTGAGAGTCAGCTTCCAATTTGGAGAATAGGGAACATAATCACACCTAACTCACAGAATGGTTATGAGAACTAAATGAGGTAACAATAAAATTAACTGATTATGTCTCAATAAATGGCACTCATTGTAAGGACTTTATTCATATTTTAGTTGTCCTTATATAACTACAGATTTTTCTACTATTTGTGTAAAATTTTCACAGATTTTATATCCTTTCTTTTATATCATGCAGTCAGTTATAACTTACTGTCATTAATATGCCTGTCCATAGCATTTTCCCTATAACAAATCAGCTGTATTTTATCTACTTAAAGCTGAAAACTCAAAAAATCAAATTTGTTGGAATTGCTTGCAAAATTATACTATCGTATTGGCTGTGGATTAAGATCTAAGGTTTTTTTCACATGAGAGGAACACATGAGCTTCTGAAGTTGAACCTTTTGATATTTCTTTTATCTACTTGGAAATCTGTCTCTTAAAATGTGATCTTTGTAACTACTCTATTGGTTGCAAAAAACAGAAATACAACTCGATTTTATTTTTGACTCAAATTTGACTAGACCAAGGACAATTTATTGACTCACATTGTAGACAATATCAGAAATACGTCTAGCCTCAATAAAGACTGGATCCAAGAACACTGCCAGGTTTCCTCTCTGTCCTCCCTCCCTCCCTTCCTTCATCCTTTCCTCCCTTCCTTCCTGTATTTTCTTCTTTCCTCTCTCTCTTTCACCATCATTTTTTCTCCATTTTTCACCTCTGATTTCTTGTTTTGTTTTCACTTTAAAATAGGCTTTCTCCACATTTGTAAAAGTAGTCACCAGCAGCTTAGCTAACAGCAGGTTAAAAAAGAGTGCTCTTCTAACTTCTGAACAATCATCGATGGGAGGGCACTGGAACTCACCAAAAAAGATGTCCCACATCCAAGGACAGGGGAAAAGCTGCAATGAGACAGTAGGAGGGGCACAATCAAAATAAAATCAAATCCCACGGCCGCTGGGTAAGTGACTCACAAACACTTATACCACAGAGGTCCATCCTTTGGAGTGAAGGTTCTGAGCTCCACACCAAGCTTCCCTACTTGGGGGTCTGGCAACAGGAGGAGGAATTCCCAGAGAATCAGACTTTGAAGGCTGGCAGGATTTGATCGCACAACTTCGACAGGACTGGGATAAGCAGAGACTCCACTCTCTGAGGGCACACACAAAGTAGTGTGTGCATCAGGACCCAGGAGAAGGAGCAGTGACCCCATGGGAGACTGAACCAGACATACCTGCTAGTGTTGGAGGGTCTCCTGCAGAGGTGGGGGGTAACTATGGCTCACCTCAAGGACAAGAACACTGGCAAAAGTTCTGGGAAGTACTCCTTGGCGTGAGCCCTCCCAGAGTATGCAATTGGCCCCACCAAAGAGCCAGGTAGGCTCCAGTGCTGGGTTGACTCAGGCCAAACAACCAACAGGGAGGGAACCTAGCCCCACCCATCAGCAGACAAGAGGATTAAAGTTTTACTGAGCTCTGCCCACCAGAGCAACAACCAACACCTAGCACTACCCACTGCCAGTCCCTCCCATCAGGAAGCTTGTGCAAGCCTTTTAGATAGCCTCATCCACTAGAGGGCAGACAGCAGAAGCAAGAAGAACTACAATTCTGCAGCCTGTGGAACAAAAACCACATTCACAGAAAGACAGACAAAATGAAAAGGCAGAGGAATATGTCCCAGATGAAGGAACAAGATAAAATCCCAGAAAAACAACTAAATGAACTGGAGATAAGCAACCTTCCAGGAAAAGAATTCAGACTAATGATAGTGAAGATGATCCAGGACCTCAGAAAAAGAATGGAGGCAAAGATCAAGAAGATGCAAGAAATGTTTAACAAAGACCTAGAAGAATTAAAGAACAGATAAACAGAGATGAACAATACAATAACTGAAATGAAAAATACACTAGAAGGAATCAATAGCAGAATAACTGAGGCAGAAGAACGGATAAGTGACCTGGAAGACAGAATGGTGGAATTCACTGCTGTGGAACAGAATAAAGAAAAAAGAATGAAAAGAAATAAAGACAGCCTAAGAGACCTCTAGGACAACATTAAACTCAACAACATTTGCATTATGGGGGTCCCAGAAGGAGAGGAGAGAGGGAAAAGACCCGAGAAAATATTTGAAGAGATTATAGTTGAAAATTTCCCTAACATGGAAAAGGAAATAGCCACCCAAATCCCGGAAGTGCAGACAGCTCCAGGCAGGATAAACCCAAGGAGAAACACACCGAGACACATAGTAATCAAACTGACAAAGTTAAAGACAAAGAAAAATTATTAAAAGCAACAAGGGAAAAATGACAAATAACATACAAGGGAACTCCCATAAGGTTAAACGCTGATTTCTCAGCAGAAACTCTACAAGCCAGAAGGGAGTGGCACGATATATTTAAAGTGATGAAAGGGAAGAACCTACAACCAAGATTACTCTACCCAGCAAGGATCTCATTCAGATTTCATGGAGAAATCAAAAGCTTTACAGACAAGCAAAAACTAAGAGAATTCAGCACTACCAAACCAGCTTTACAACAAATGCTAAAGGAATTTCTCTGAGTGGGAAACACAAGAGAAGAAAAGGACCTACAAAAACAAACCCAAAAAATTAAGAAAATGGTCATAGGAACATACATATCGATAATTACCTTAAATGTGAATGGAATAAATGCTCCAACCAAAAGACACAGGCTTGCTGAATGGATACAAAAACAAGTCCCATATGTATGCTGTCTACAAGAGAACCACTTCAGACTTGGGGACACATACAGACTGAAAGTGATGGGATGGAAAAAGATATTCCATGCAAACGGAAATCAAAAGAAAGCTGGAGTAGCAATATTCATATCAGATAAAATAGACTTTCAAATAAAGAAGGTTACAAGGACAGACATTACATAATAATCAAGGGATCAAACCAACAAGAAGATATAACAATTATAAATATATATGCACCCAACATAGGAGACCCTCAATACATAAGGCAAATGTTAACAGCTATAAAAGAGGAAATCAACAGTAACACAATAACAGTAGGGGACTTTAACACATCACTTACACCAATGGACAGATCATCCAGACAGAAAATTATTAAAGAAACACAAGCTTTAAATGACACAATAGACCAGATAGATTTAACTGATATTTATAGGACATCCACCCAAAAATAGCAGATTACACTTTCTTCTCAATTGCACATGGAACATTCTCCAGGATAGATCACATCTTGGGTCACAAATCAAGCCTCAGTAAATTTAAGAAAATTGAAATCATTTCAAGCATCTTTTCCAACCACATGCTACGAGATTAGAAATCAATTACAGGGAAAAAAACGTACAAAACACAAACGCATGGAGGCTAAACAATACTTTACTAAATAACCAAGCAATCACTGAAGAAAACAAAGAGGAAATCAAAAAATACCTAAAGACAAATGGCAATGAAAACACAATGATCCAAAACCTATGGGATGCAGCAAAAGCAGTTCTAAGAGGGAAGTTTAAAGCAATACAATCCTACCTCAAGAATCAAGAAAAATCTCAAATAAACAATCTAACCTTACACCTAAAGGAATAAGAGAAAGAACAAACAAAACCTAAAGTTAGTAGAAGGAAAGAAATCATAAAGATCAGATCAGAAATAAATGAAATAGAAACAAAACAATAGCAAAGGTCAATAAAACTAAGAGCTGTTTCTTTGAGAAGATAAACAAGATTGATAAACCTTTAGCCAGACTCATCAAGAAAAAGAGGGAGAGGACTCAAGTCAATAAAATCAGAAATGAAAAAGGAGAAGTTACAACTGACACTGCAGAAATACAAAGCATCCTAAGAGACTACTACAAGCAACTCTATGTCAATATAATGGACAACCTGGAAGAAATGGACACATTCTTAGAAAGGTATAACCTTCCAAGACTGAACCAAGAAATACAAAATATGAACAGACCAATCACAAGTAATGAAATTGAAACTGTGACTAAAAATCTTCCAACAAACAAAAGTCCAGGACCAGATGGCTTCACAGGTGAATTCTAATAAACATTTAGAGAAGAGCTAACACCCATCCACCTCAAACTCTTCCAAAAAATTGAAGAGGAAGGAACACTCCTATCTCATTCTATGAGGCCACCATCACCCTGATACCAAAACCAGAAAAAGAGACTACAAAGAAAGAAAATTACAGACCAATATCACTGATGAATATAGATGCAAAAATCCTCAAGAAAATACTAGCAAACAGAATCCAACAACACATTAAAAGGCTCATATACCATGATCAAGTGGGATTTATCCCAGGGATGCAAGGATTCTTCAATATACGCAAATCAATCAATGTGATACACCATATTAACAAACTGAAGAAGAAAAACCATATGATCATCTCAATAGATACAGAAAAAGCTTTTGACAAAATTCAACACCCGTTTATGATTAAAAACTCTCTAGAAAGTGGGCATAGAGTGAACCTACCTCAACATAATAAAAGCCATATACGACAAACCCACAGCAAACATCATTCTCAATGGTGGAAAAACTGCAAGCATTTCCTCTAAGATCAGGAACAAGACAAGGATGTCCACTCTCACCACTATTATTCAACATAGTTTTGGAAGTCCTAGCCACAGCAATCAGAGAAGAAAAAGAAATAAAAGGAATCCAAATTGGAAAAGAATAAGTAAAACTGTCACTGTTTGCAGATGACATGATACTATACACAGAGAATCCTAAAGATGCCACCAGAAAACTACTAGAGCTGATCAATAAATTTGGTAAAGTAGCAGGATACAAAATTAATGCACAGAAATCTCTTGCATTCCTATACACGAACAACAAAAGATCAGAAAGAGATATTAAGGAAACAATCCCATTCACCACTGCAACAAAAAGAATAAAATACCTAGGAATAAACCTACCTAAGGAGGTAAAAGACCTGTACTCAGAAAACTATAAGACACTGATGAAAGAAATCAAAGATGACACAAACAGATGGATAGATATACCTTATTCTTGGATTGGAAGAATCAATATTTTGAAAATGACTATACTACCCAATGCAATCTACAGATTCAGTGCAATCTCTGTCAAATTACCAATGGCATTTTTTACAGAACTAGAACAAAAAATCTTAAAATTTGTATGGAGACACGAAAGACCCCAAATAGCAAAAGCAATCTTAAGGGAAAAAAACGGAGCTGGAGGAATCAGACTCCCTGACTTCAGACTATACTACAAAGCTACAGTAATCAAGACAATATGGTACTGGCACAAAAACAGAAATATAGATCAATGGAACAGGATAGAAAGCCCAGAGATAAACCCACACACCTATGATCAACTAATCTATGACAAAGGAGGCAAGGATATACAATAGAGAAAAGACAGTCTCTTCAGTAAGAGGTGCTGGGAAAACCTGACAGCTACATGTAAAAGAATGAAATTAGAACACTCCGTAACACCATACACAAAAATAAACTTAAAATGGATTAAAGACCTAAATCTAAGGCCGGTCACTATAAAACTCTTAGAGGAAAACATAGGCAGAACACTCTTTGACATAAATCACAGCAAGATCTTTTTTGACCCACCTCCTAGATTAATGGAAATAAAAAAAATAATAAAGAAATGGGACCTAATGAAACTTAAAAGCTTTTGCACAGCAAATTATAAACAAGATGAAAAGACAACCCTCAGAATGGGAGAAAATGTTTACAAATGAATCAATGGACAAAGGATTAATCTCCAAAATATATATAAACAGCTCATGCAGCTCAATATTAAAAAAACCAACAACCCAATCAAAAAATGCACAGAAGACCTAAATAGACATCTGTCCAAAGAAGACGTAAGATAGCCAAGAGGCACGTGAAAAGCTGCTCAACACCACTAATTATTAGAGAAATGCAAATCAAAACTACAATGTGGTATCACCTCACACCAGTTAGAATGGGCATCATCAGAAAATCTAGAAACAACAAATGCTGGGGAGGGTGTGGAGAAAAGGGAACCCTTTTGCACTTCTGGTGGGAATGTAAATTCATACAGCCACTATGGAGAACAGTATGGAGATTCCTTAAAAAACTAAAAATAGAATTACCATATGACCCAGCAATCCCACTACTGAGCATATACCCAGAGAAAACCGTAATTCAAAAAGACACATGCACCCCAATGTTCACTGCATCACTATGTACAATAGCCAGGTCATGGAAGCAACCTAAATGCCCATCGACAGACAAATGGATAAAGAAGAAGTGGTACATATATACAATGGAATATTATTCAGCCATAAAAAGGAACAAAATTGGGTCATCTGTAGAGGTGTGGATGGACCTAGAGACTGTCATACAGAGTGAAGTAAGTCGGAAAGAGAAAAACAAATATCATATATTAAAGCATATATGTGGAATCTAGAAATATGGTACAGATGTACCGGTTTGCAAGGCAGAGATAGAGACACAGATGTAGAGAACAAACATATCGACAGCAAGGGGGGATGGGGGGAGGTGGTGGAGGTGGTGGGATGAATTGGGAAATTGGGATTGATATGTATACACTAATATATATAAAACAGATAACTAATAAGAACCTGCTGTGTAAAAAATAAATAAAATAAAATTTAAAAGAAAAAAAGAAGAGTGCTCTTATGCTGCAAATGTTTTGAGGTGGGCACTGATTGGCCTGGTTTGGTTGTATCCCTATCCTTGAACTAACCTCCATCTTACTCTGATAGTCAGGACTGTGCCTCATGCTTTTTCCTGAACTCACAGGGTGAGTCAGGTTCCCTTGAGCCCCATGGTTTAAAAATGGTGGAATCGTGGCTTCACATAGTTATTGTGGTCACTGTGTCCACTACATTCCAAACTTTGTGAATGCACACTTCTCTTCCCACAGAATTTCAAAATTCTAGTTTCAACATAACTCTACTATTCCAACTTCAATTAAAAGTACAAAACACTCTATCTACAAAGGGAACTAACCCAAGGTTTTATCTAATTATTGCCTCTAGCTCGATGACTAACATCTGTGAGTGATGTCTATTTCACCAAGTCACATTTACAAGAAGCTATTCACAGTCTGACAATTTTTAGGGACCTAAAATATAGACCTTGAAAGACATTTTATCTAAAATAGGTAGCAGTTTGATGACTACTTCGATTATGTATATAAAAATATGCCAACATTGCAGCCTTGGGAGGGAAATCTCCATTGCCATTCAATCTAGCTCTATTCAGCACATTCCACATTTTAGGGTCTGCTACTTGGAAAGTACAAGCCCATTTCCTATTTATAATATTGGTTAGGTTTCTTATGTTTCCAAATATCATAAATCTAAAGTTCTGGGTACAACTGGCTAGAGGGGCTGCTGAACTCAATGGATGATTTAAACAAGTCATCTGAGCATCTCTTTCTATCGCTTTACTCTACTTTTCCCATGTTGGCTTATTTATGGGCTAAATTCTTTCTATGAGATGGTGAGGATGATCCCTGGCAGCTCTAGGCTTAAATTTTTGGAGAGGTAATAATTCTAGGAAATAAAGGGATGTTATTTTCTAACAGTTCTAACAAAATCCTCTGAGTAGGTCTCTTACCAACTTTGCTTGAGTCATGAACTCCTGAACCTGTCTCTGAGGTGTTGTGATTACACAGACTTTGTACAGGATATTCTCATACCTAGACCTAGCAGGTGAGATCAACCTTACATTAAACACATAGACCAAGAATAAAGTGGGGCCATTT
Organism: Eschrichtius robustus; assembly: GCF_028021215.1. Lineage (NCBI taxonomy): Eukaryota > Metazoa > Chordata > Mammalia > Artiodactyla > Eschrichtiidae > Eschrichtius > Eschrichtius robustus. The sequence goes on from NC_090827.1 coordinate 74,565,524, forward strand.
CCCTAAAGAGATGCTTGACAGAAAAGCATATGTCCAAGGCATCTGGATTCTATGTAGTTGACGTTGCCAGAGAGGAGACTTAATAATAAGTGAGGTGCTTGGTATTATGTGTAATAACCTCCAATTTCTTTCAATGGTCTTTTGCACATAAAGCATCAATGGCAAGTACCACAAATTGAATTTAGTCTATTTTTTTCACCTTTCACCAACTTTTCTCTCTTCTCTACTACATTAAGCAACTGAATCCCACAATCATATACTGAATACCTGTTCTTTGCTTTTAAATACATACGACATACCCTTCAATTAGTGGTAGTCTAGTAGAAGAGAGAGACACATAAAATGACTAACTCTGCCATAAGACAGAGATGAATAAGTGCTACAGTGGAACTTAACTGGATTGATTTATTGGATTAGAACTGTAACACTCTTTTCCACATTACATATTCTGTGTCTGTGAGTCAGTTTTTACTCCTGGGAATATAATAATGTTCTTCAATAGTTACAGAAGGTCTCTGTTTACCCATATTTTACTGGTCTCTTAAAATAGATGTTATGTATCAACATGCTTATCTCAAGCCAACTGCACAATTTAGATATGCTATGAATATTATTATTAAATGAGCCACCTGGAGTCACATCCCACCACCCACAATGGTGTATATTATCCAGATATATCAAAAATGGTTTCTTATGGTATGCAATGGAGTCAAAATATATTTTGACTCATACTTCCTAGGTGAGGACTAGGAAATATGACTTCTAGAAGTATATAACATCTTCTGAATGTAAAGATACCAATACAGTGCTGACACTTTGATTCATACATAGGAGTCATGGCAATTAACAGTTACAGTAAAGTTCACAAGGAATGCAGATTTATCACTTAATAGTAAAATACTGGAAAGTTTTCCTTTATGAATATTTTTTGACATAACATGGACTTTCCAAGTTTATCATTTTGGCATAAATTCTCTCAGAATACATCTGGGATAACTAAACACATGAGATTTATGGTTTTTGTAGGGAAAATCAGTTGCTTATTTCTTCACCTCATTGTTAATGATAAGGGTTATAAGGCAAGGGACAAGTAACCCAGATGATGAAATAAGATGTCAGGTTTTATGCTATTCTAAGACAGATACTGTAACTTACAGATATGGTTTCAGAATTGCAATTTACCAGTCAAAACTGTATATCTAAGAAACAACTCTAATATGATCATGTTTCAGCTATGCATGGCTGCCTGTATAACTATAAAATGATCACTATATACTTAGAAAGGGACTCTAAGACAGGGACCATTCCTCAGGAAAAACTGAGCCAGCCTCATTTCCTATTTATTCATGCAAAAACAAGTATACAATTTTCCAAACATTTAACACAGAAATGTTGCCATGTAATTTAAGAAATGGAGAATTAAGAAACAGAAGGGAAAAAAATAGATTTCTTGACTTATGTTTCCTTATAGTTTCTGAATTGAGGGCCCTTTAACAAGATGACTGGATGGAGAAATCAGAAACATAACCTTAAGGTATATGATGATGCATTATTATTTTTATTATCATTACATAATTGTATTGTCAAAGGATACCCAGTAGAAGCTACAACTACCAAGAAGCAAAACAGCATTTTAGCTTTCAAAATTTCTCCCTCAAATGTCACACAGAAAAAGGGAAAATGGAGAAGATGGAATTTAAAACAGAGGTTCTGAAGTAGAAAAGATATTTGGAAATTTTTAAATAAAAAAAAACATTTGAAGCTTTTTATTCACAGCTTGTCTATTTCCAATAATTAACATTTAAAAATATATAAAAGCTGATGTTAGGATTTAAGAACAAAGAAGGATCTACAAATTCTTTACTTTCCTGGGCTTCAATTGAGGAAGAAAATAATACTTTTCTCCTCAATACATTTAAATAATTCCATGAGAATGCAGGCTGTTTTATTTACATAAATAATTTTGGTTGGAAAACTGTCAGATAGATATTCAAAAGTTATATCTCCATGATGCCACCTCACTAAGACTGGCAGGCGGACGAAACCCATAAAGTCAGTTAAATACAGTTATGTTTGTCCATGACTTCAGGGTTAAGATTATGAGAATGAAATTAGACCGCCAAGTCTGTGATAGTGTTTGAAGAATGCAGGACTTTGCACCTAAAACTCTCTTTCCCTCACTGACTGCAAAGTAATGTAGTGTAATGTAACATGGTCACAGGTTCCGGACTTTTGGTTTGGCATCTTTAGGAAGCCGTTTTATTCTGTCTACTACAGTCCCCTTTTAAAGTACTGATTCTCAAAGAAAGGAGTCATACTTTAAATCAATCTATCTAAACTGATCACAGCCAAGAATGCTTCACACACAGACTCCATACTTTGAAATTTTGTATCTAGTCTACAAAGTATATTTATTAAGTGACCAGAAATTCATTGTGCTTTTATCAATCAAAGTACTTTACTACCAACAATTAGATCGTTTGATTACCAGGAGGTAGCTACTGTTATTAAAATGAGTTGGTACCACAAAGAAACATCATATTTGCCTTCATTTACTTATCTTTCTCTTAAGTTGCTCAGGTTAGACTTTTTGGAACACATTGGATTTTCTGGATTCATGCTGAAATGTTCTTGAATAAATCTAAATTTTATTAATGTATTCAATTGTGAATTTGAATCACAAAATATCCTGATGATATTTTGAAATGAAGCATTTTGACTCATATGCAACTCTTCTTATTAGAGAGTAAAATCATACCTAATAGCCCTCCAGCAGACTTCCTCTCAGGTCCCATTGGCCAGGTTTCATTTTCAGCCTTTATTGTGGCAGATCAGTTCTCAACAAAGAGGAAGAAAGGAAGTGGCTGTGGAGCAGCAAACAGCACCACAGTACCAGCACTGACAGTTTAATAATAAAGTTCATAATTTTGCACTGGCTAAACAAATAGTTTGGCTCTACTTTTGATGTTTGGTTGCTGACAGCTTTTTAAGGCCCACCCCTTCTGCCCCCCATCTGGACAAGCTGATAAGAAATAATCCCAGGCACTCCCACATTTGGCACCATGGGACCCTCACCTTGGCTCCATTGCCTAACCACCATAAAACCCCTTACTAGTCTCCTTTCCCTGCTTTCTCAAGCCATTTTTTAACCATCTTGGGAGTCTGTCTTGCTCTGCCCAGAAAACCTCATTTAAGTGAGTCATAAACCTTTTTATACCCTCTTGGTGTGTATGTAGTAACATAAGTCTTGACATCCAAACCAAAGTTTGAGGAGGGTTCATCATTTTTCTGAGGGATGGCTTAAACAAGTTCTTAAATTTTATAAAGTGTTTTTAAATGTATTAACTCTTTGATCTTTACAATAATCCTTTCAGGTGGTTTTAATTATCTAAGTGGTTACAGATCCATAAACTGGGATTCTAGAAAATGAGTGACTTCCTCAAAGGCAGATGGTAAATGAAAAGCCTATATCTCAAAAACTCCAACCAGTATTATTGCTTCTGTACTACAGTACCTCTGATACATTTTCCAAATATGGTCTGGTAAATGTCTTTATTTCAAGAGTAATTTAAAATTAATGATATACTATATGAGGCTTGCTAAAATTTCTGCACCATCAAAATTTCTGCAGAAACAGAAAACATACGTCAAATGATTGTGTGATAAAGATTTATAAATATTGGCATTTAAATTTTTAAAAATGAACTGTTTCAAGACCACTGGAAGTTCCAATGACATATAACCAAAAGTTAATCTGTACAGGTTAGGATTACATATATGTGTTTTAGGTCTAATTATGTATAAGTGTGTATGTGTGTGTGTGTGTGTGTGTGTGTGTATTTTATACAAGTTTTGAGACCTCCCTATGAGTCAGTCACTGTGCTCAGTCAGTGCCTTACATATTCCATCCCATTTGATCCTCACAGCAACCAAAGGAGGTAGATATTTTTCCTACTTCACAAATGACAAACCAGAGGCTTAGAGAGTTCATATAACTTTTTCAAGATTATAGACCTGAAACGTAGCAGACCTGGGATTTGAAAATAGACAACCAGGATCCAAATAATAAAGTCTGTAATCTTAACAAGCATTTGACACTATCTCCCTGATAATTATTCTTCTAGAAATTATAGTGTTTTGAGAGACCATTACTCAGTATATTTGAAACATTAACTGTATTGATTGTTAAAAATTCAATAAACATATCACTAACTCAGACTTACCAATAATTTTAAGGTAATGGTTACCAAATATTATTTTCCATGTCCTAGGAGATAGCCTGAGTCTTCATATCATATCTTTAGAAATTATTATTAAAGAAAATAAAAATATCTCCATAATCGACTTTATATGTTCATTATTCATTTTATCCTTGCATTTCTACAGTTATTTTTATAGTTCTAAAGTGCTTTCACATTCTCATTTGCTCCTCATAAACAACCCATCAAGGTAGGAAGAGAAAGCATTATTATTTCTATTTTATAGCTGTAGCTACCACAGAGAAAGTTTGTACATAATATTTCAGAGTCTGATGTTATGTTTTTGATTTGAGAATGAAGAAAAATGTTGAAAATACAACAGTTTCTGAAAAAAAAATTTTTTTTAAGTTATTTAATATATCATTGTGTGCTCCACTGCAAGAAATGATTTATAAAGATGCTTCTAGTTAAAAAATGGGGGAGTTTTTAAAATTTTTTAAAACCTTATGCATATTCAACATGTAACATATTTTGGGGGGTGTGGAACTTACAAAATGAAGTATCAAATGAACAACAAGAGATAAAAGAAGGCTTTTAAATATTATTTTAATTTGCTTTAATTACTTTTAATATTACTTTTTCAAAAAGATGACACATTTAATATTAGGATCCTAAGGAATGAACTTTATTTATTCATTTGTTCGTTCATTCAACAACTTACTGAGTGAGCACTGACCAAAATGGCCTTAATGTTCCCCTCAGCTTAACTAGACTTTAGACAAGCTTCTTCTTGACTCTATGCCCTTGAACTCCCTTTACTTAGAGAATTTACTTTAGAAAACTTGCAAATATAAATTACTTCTCTAACCCTTTGAGTTGTAATTTGTTTAAAAGACTCTTTCTAATTTTACAACCCAAGAATGTCTTTCTCAAGGACCTACAAGCCATCCCTTTGAAATGTAATCATCAAGCAAGACAGAACCCTATTTCTCAGTTTCTGTGGGAAGGCAAAAGCCTAACTTATTCCACGCTGTAAAACGACCCTCTGTCATGAAGACAGGAAAAAGTTTATCTTTCCACCCAGCTCTTAAAAACTCTCCCACCCTTTGGTTCAGTAGGGTTGACCTTAGTTAGACTGAGTTTTGGCCTCTCTCCTCTATTGCAGTAGCTTCAAATAAAGTCTTCCTTGCCTATCTTGGTGCAATTTTTGCTTTGGCAGCATTAATTATTTGTTAAGCATTTTGCTAGACATTGAGGGTAACCCTAGATGAGTAGCATGTTTACCACACCATCAAGGAGTTCGGAGTTGGGAGCAAGGGAAGTGGGAGCATGCAGATAATTAAAGAGGTCATTACAATCTGTCATAGTGGTGTTATAAAATGGATACACAGAATGATAAATAATTTTAAAAACAGCAAACAAACCAAAGTAGTTAAACAAGTAGGTCATGTAATACTTTCCAGAATAAAATTTGAGGTAAATCTTAAAGATAAGCTACTAGTAAATTTTAGGGTTACCGTAACAAGCAAGGGCTTGTTACTAGTAAGAGTTACAAAGTAAAGCCAGTACCATTCCAGCTGCCCTAAGGACAATGGCAATCACCACACATTTATCCTATCCTGACTATATCCTTCGTGCAATACTTTTGAAAGTCACAGTGTAAGGCTCAAAGGATGTAAATATTAGTAAGGTGTTAAACCTGGCCTCAAAGAGTTCACACTCTGCATTAATCCTCAAAATGTAACTAACAGCTTAAACCCAGCAAGACTGCAAAGTAGTGCAATCTGTTATTAGCTCCACCTTCCACTATCGCCATACACTTCTTCTAGGCATCCAAGATACAACAGAGCTCCAGAGCCATCCTGGCCTCCAGCTACTCAAACCTATATATACACTGTTATTAATCTGCCTGGCTGCCTTCCTGTGCTTCTTCCTGCTAGTTAAGTATAATGTCCATAACATATATGTAATTGTCTCAGAGACCAAATCCCTACCCACCTATTTTAATGGTAACAAATTCTGTCAATAAATTGGTTCTAATGCAGTTAAGAGTTGGTAAATTCAAGTCCTTCCTACCAGCATTTTTAAAAGAGAAACTAAGGTATATTAAAATTTTTAAGAGTTTTTTTGAGCAAAAATCAATTCCAATCAGGCAGTAGCAAACTGGAAGTGGTTAGAGCTCTCCACTGATAGGAAATAGGAGAGACATTTTTACGGAGAAAAGGAAGAAGCAAAACAAGAAAATTATTTGATTGGCTATAGCTTAAGCTTTTGCCTTATTTGGAAAAGTTTAATTGGCTGTTTGTGATTGATTGCACTTAGGTTTTGATTTCTCAACCTTGAGGTGTTTACAGGCTTAGGTTTTGGTTTTGTTATAAAGGCTGCTAAGGTATTAGAACCACCTCATCTCCTGGCCTCCTTGTTTAATTAATAACAGCATATATCAGGGAGTGTTTGATGAAGGAATCTTATAAATTATCTAGGTCAACCACATTCTGAAACTTGAAACAGGCTCAGGACACTGATACAGCACAATCAAAATCCTGCCTCTTCCACTCACTTCTGGGTGACTTGAGCAAGTGTTTTTCCCTTTGCTAGCTTTCACTTCTCTGATCTGCCAAATGAAAAAAGTAACTGTCCCCTCCTATAAAGTTTTGGAAAATTAGCTGTCACTGACCAATCATGAGGGTTCCATAAATGTTAGTTACAAGTAACTTCCTTCTATTCAATCATTCATTCAATAAGTATTTGTTGGTGGCTAATGTGTGGCACACATTGTTTTGGGAACAGGTGACAAAGCAATGAACAATATTAAATACATTCCCCCAACTGGTCATCAGACTTCTATTTGAAGACCTCCAGTGAAAGGAAACCTACTACCTCCTGAAGCAGCTCATTCAGGCAATTGTGATGTGAGAAATACTGCCTTAAATTAAGTAAAAAATGAGTTACTTTGCAATTTCTATTCATTAACACTATTTCCACAGAACCAGAGATCCTACTGAGTAAGTGTGCTGACTTTTCACCACACAGGCTTTTAAATACAGAAGGCAGTTTGAAAGAAGCCTGGCTCCTTAAAGGCCTGCAATGCTCTCTGCCTCTGGACTGGTCACTTTCTCCAAATCTACCCTTTGCTTGCTTTCCTGTGTCTCTTTGAAAGAATGGTGTACGGAACTAGCCATGGTACTTCCTTTTTTGAGATAACGTGCCTCTTTTTAATGAAGTCCAGGCTCAAAGTAGATTTACCAACAGCCACATGACAATAACAATTCATACTGAGCTTCAGGTCATCTGAAAGCTCACTGGTCTAAGCCAATTTCATACTTGTAAAGTTCTGTGTTTTCTTTAAATAAACTGCAGAATGGTTTATATCTTTTTATATTTATCACAGCAACATATTGACATTAATTTGCCTCTAGTTTTCTTTATCATGCAATATTTTACCGTCCCTCTCAATTTTGTGTAATTTGCAAATTCAAACATGGCACATCTCTCTCCGTATAGGTCATTGCTATAAAATGTAGGCCATTGCCAGTGTTGAGAGGCAAACTCATTGTTTCTGCATTAAAATTCTCCCTCCAGTTTAATATCAAGCTATTCATCATGACTGCTTAGATACCATCAATCCTTTATATATCCATCTCATAATGTTATTTTCTCTAGACCCATATTACCATGGTAAAAATTCAAATTACAATTTCCAATATCCTTTTCTGGCATTTATCTTAGTCTTCATAATTTTTTTTTTTTTTTTTTTTTGGCCGGGCCATGCCTCTCGTGAGATCTTAGTTCACCCAGCAGGGATCAAACCTGGGCCCTGGCAGTGAAAGCACTGAGTCCTAACCACTCGACTGCCAGGGAATTCCTAGTCTTTAAAATTCTTAAAAGCTACTCTCTAATATTCCTTCTACAAGTTCTTTCATAGAACAGAATCTAATCCTAGAATAAAAGAAATGTAAACACTTACTTTTAGAATCCAATCATTCCCCTACAATTTCTTCATCCTTTGGAGGTGTTTTCTCCTTTTTCTTCCTTTCCAGGTATTTGCTTTGAGTGAGAGGACAACGATTTGAGCAGTTATAATCTCTTCACATCTTTCTCATGTATATTTATACCTCTAAACCCAAGGAGTGGGCTCAATTCCTTCCTTCCCTCTCACCTTCCTCTCTCAGTCCCTTCTACCCTTCCTCCCTCCCTCTCTTCACTCTTTCCTTCCTTCCCATCCTCCCTCTGCCTGGGCTTACTTCTCTTTCACCACCCCCCCCCCCACTGCCATCTGCTTTTCTTTCTCCAGAAATAATTATAAAAACAACTTTTGTTATCAAGAGGTAATATAAAGTGCAAAGAGCACACACTTTTGGTGGAGCAAGTAATTTTCTATGATTTGGGCATTTGCTTAATCTCTTTAAACTTACTTCGTAAGTTTTTATGAACAATAACTGAACAGATATAAAAGACTTAGAGCGTTTTTAATGCATAATAAACGTTAAATGTTAATGTAGCATGAGTTTAAAGTTACACTATACAATTTAGATGGCTGAAATATGTTGTTTGTGTTTTTACCAGAAACAGATCTAATCTCTACTACAGATTCCCCATTCCCACTCAACAGTGGGAAGAGGAGAAGCAGTGTGATGAGACCTTCAACTCGGCACCAAAACTATCTTAGTCTATCTCAGTTTTAAAACAGTGGTTTTTGGACGCTTGTTGTTGTTTTTTTGCTGTTGCTGTTTGGGAAATACACAGTAAATTTAAAAAATCTAATATCCTATCTATGCAGATATTCCTGCTTCTTCAAAGAAACTCTGCTTTCTCCTTATTTCCATGGTGGTCTTAGGCAAAATTCTCATCATAGTCACCCTTCCTCTGGCCCCATTTACAAAAGCACAGCACTTTCTCCTTCACCTCTTTGTCTGGTGGAAACTTTCCTTCCATCGTATCTTAAATCCTAACTATGACTTAAAAATAAAATTCTATGATTTGAGAACCCCAGACACGGCTCTTGAAATGTAAAAGGGAGTATTTGGAGCAGACAGTCTTTAGGCAAATTAGAAAAGAATCATACCATCCTCAACTCAAAGAAAGAAGTGAAAGTATTTTTTTCATTTTTAATAATAACAGTGACAAAAAACAAAGTCATTCTGTACAACTATTATCAATCAAAATTTGAAAATAATGTAACAAATTTGAAGTTTTAATTACAGTTATTTAAAAGTTAAGGTCACTAGGATATAATAATTTGTTGTGAGTTACACGCCTTGCTTTTATGGAAATGAAAGTGTTTATTACAACTTCCATGCATACTTGCTCCAATATTTGTTTTCTATCAAAAAATAAATTTGATTAATGTGACAGGGTGGATCTTAAGTCATTTTTAATATATTTTATGAGGAACTTCTTCCTTTGCTGGCAAAGGTAATATAGAACAAGGGCTATGAAGGTATTTTAAAAGATGTCCAGCAAGTTTGTGTCCAAATATATCACAAGATGATAATGAAAGCTGTACTAGGTTTTATAAAATTTAAGCATTTTAGTTCTTCAAGCATAGAGGTATCATCAATAGCACATTTCTTCCTATGTTCATCAGTCAATTTTATTGGTAAATATATATGCTACTTTAAACATATAAAATCTAATTCTTTCAACATAGTAAGCCTTTCATAAGGAAGAAACTGCATTTGACATGGAAAAATTGATTTTCAGATTATATTTGAATCACAGATGTGCTGATTATGAGGTTCACACTCAAAATGAGTCTTCTTTATCCTTTTTCTTGAATTGGATAAATTGGTGTCAGTAATGGTAGTGTGTAATTTATGTGGCATCAATAATATTTTTCATAAATGTCAACCATTTGTTTTCTTCAAAGAATTTCATAATCTTTTCAATGATTTCAGGGACTGTTATACACTGATTTTTGTTCATGCATCATTTTGCCTATAACATTAAGTTTGCTTAAAATATCATCAGTGCAGACCAAACAAATTTTTAAAGTATATTTTCAAAATATATCTTTGTTTTTCATTACAGGATTTAGATCTTTATAAATACATCAACAATTTCTAAAAGAGCATTAGAAGAGTATCCACTAACAAGTATTCTATGGCACAAAGGCATCAATTCAACTTTCTCATTGCTGTTTTGACAATGGTGGCAAACTTATGCAGGTAAATATATTTTTAGTATACTTCAATATTAGTTCACACTGAAAAGCATTTTAAATGTATAGGAATCAATATAGATTTTTATTGGGTTGGCCAAGAAGCGCCTTAGGTTTTTAAATAAAAATAAAAGACACATTTTTCATTTTCACCATGAACTTTATTGAATAACGTAGTCACCCTTTTGTTCCACTACCTTCTGCCATTTTTCAGGCACCTTCATAATTCCATCTTCCCAACACTTTTTATCTTTTTGAGCAAAGAACTGTTCCAGGTGCCTTTTATAGTCTTCCAGGGAATTGAAATTTTTTCCATTAAGAAAATTTTGTAAAGACCTAAATAAATGGAAATCCGAAGGTGCAATGGTCTGGTGAATATGGCAGATGAATCAGAACCTCCCAGCCAAGCTGTAACAGTTTTTGCCTGGTCATCAAAGAAACATGTGGTCTTGTGTTGTCCTGATGGAAGATTATGCATTTTCTGTTGACTAATTCTGGATGCTTTTCATAGAGTGCTGGCTTTCAGTTGGTCTAACTGGGAGCAGTACCTGTTGGCATTAATCGTTTGGTTTTCCAGAAGGAGCTCATAATAGAGGACTCCCTTCCAATCCTACCATATACACAGCATCACCTTCTTTGGATGAAGACCAGCGTTTGGTGTGGTTGGTGGTGGTTCATTTCCCTTGCCCTACGGTCTCTTCTGTTCAACATTATTGTACAGTATCCACTTTTCATCATGCATCACAATTTGTTTTAAAAACGGAACATTTTCATTATGTTTAAGCAGAGAATCACATGCAGAAATACAGTCAAGAAGGTTTATTTCGCTTAACTCATGTGGAACCCAAACATCAAAGCAATTAACATAACCAAGATGGGGCAAATAATTTTCAACGCTTGATTTAGATATTTTGAGTATGTCGGCTATCTCCCGCATGGTATAACGTTGATTGTTCTCAATTAATGTCTCGATTTGATCGCTATCAACTTCAACTTGTCTTCCCGACCGTGGAGCATCATCCAACGAGAAATCTCCAGCACGAAACTTTGCAAACACTTTTGACATCTTCGATCAGTCACAGCACCTTCTCCATACACTGCACAAATCTTTTTTTGCGTTTCAGTTGCGTTTTTACCTTTCTTGAAATAATAAAGCATAATATGCCAAAAATGTTGCTTTTTTTCTTCCATCTTCAGTATTAAAATGGCTACACAAAAATTCACCAATTTTGATGTCTTTTTCAAGATGCACGCTGATATGACAGCTTTCATATATAATCTAAAAACTGAATGAAGTTAAAGATAACTAAGTGCTACTAGAGCCATCTTACGGAAAAAACCGAACGAAACTTTTGGCCCACCCAATACCTTACTATTTACCACAAATTTAGACAATAATGCACAGACGTGTAAAATATCTTTAACTATTTTGAGTATCTTCTACCCATTCTCTTTTCCAAGCATATGTGCAGTATTATTGTATCTCTTACACCTCAAATTATGTTTTTATATCTAGATTTTGGTTGTTCTTTTTTACTTTAAGTACTCTTCCAAGACTATGTACGATTGTTCTATGACTGTCTTTTGCTGGATTTAAAAGAAAACTTAAAATGTTCATTTTGATACATTTTTCTACAGTAGAAGAAAATCCCATGATATAAATATCATAGAGCTTTTTGGATTATCCTCTGAACACTAGTCATTGCCTTGGCAAAAACTAAATTTTGTATATAATTTGCTCAACAAAACCTTGCCAGTATTCTTATGTTCACTTCTACTCTGTTTAGAAAGCTTCAATAGTTTATCGGATTTCAAATTTGAACACAACACTATTTTCACTCTTTTCATCTTTGTCAAGATGTTGTCATGAATGTTGTCTATGTTTTGCCCCTTCTCATTCTTCAGTTGAACATTTTACATCCCCACCTAATTTGCAAAATAGAAAAACATACATAAAATCCTTTGGTTTGTAATAAAGTAACAAGTATCTAGTATATTTTTAGCAATTTGGAAGAACTCATTAATGCTTCTAAAGTCTGTTCTGTCATTTGGTAATTTTTAAATTTTCCATTGTTTAATATTCGTGTTACATCAAGTATCCAGATCTCCAGAAAATATATTTGGTTTAATGAATCTTCATGTACATTTTATCCTAGTTTTTCTTGAAATTTACCATTTCTGGTTGACATGAAGCTAGAAGCTAAATTCGCATCCTTCTTCATCAGTGACACATTAGTGGTACATTACACTGAGACTGATAGCTCTGAAATCTCCTTTTTATAGCATTACATCTATTTTCTCCAAAAATGTATCTAAATAATACAAAATATTTTCTTTTGTTTACTTCTCTGATGGCTTTCCATTTTGTTTTCTAAAACCTATATTTTTATCCTGACATATGAGAAAAATACCATATAACTTAGAAATTATTTTAAAATGCGTAACAATTTGAAAAAATATGAACATAATAAACCCATGAATTTTTTTTTTTTTTTTTTAATCTTTACTGGGAGGTTCATGGTAAGGAGATAACTTTATTTATTTATTTATTTATTTATCTATTTGGCTGTGTTGGGTCTTCGTTTCTGTGCGAGGGCTTTCTCTAGTTGTGGCGAGCGGGGGCCACTCTTCATCACGGTGCGCGGGCCTTTCACTGTCGCGGCCTCTCTTGTTGCGGGGCACAGGCTCCAGACGCGCAGGCTCAGTAGTTGTGGCTCACGGGCCTAGTTGCTCCGCGGCATGTGGGATCTTCCCAGACCAGGGCTCGAACCCGTGTCCCCTGCATTGGCAGGCAGATTCTCAACCACTGCGCCACCAGGGAAGCCCCTACCCATAAAATTTTAACAGTAGATAATTTTTGCACTGACAAAATTTCCAACAATAGAACATTTGCTCAAAAACAACTGGCCAATTACCTGATAATTTATAAGCACTTATAGTTATGATAATTTATATCTATGCAATGTCTGTTTTGTGATTTAAGTGTATTAGTCAGGGTTCTCCAAAGAAACAGAAGCAAAGAATATATATAAAGAAACTTACTATAATATAAGGTATTGGCTCATACAATGATGGAGGCTGAGAAGTCCCATGATCTTCAGTCTCCAAGCTGGAGACCCAGGAAGGCCAATGGTGTAGTTACAAAGCCTGAGAGCTGGAGAGTCAGCGGTGTAGATTTCAGTCCAAGTGTGAAGGCCTGAGAACAAGGATGCCAAGGGCAGGAGAAGATCAGTGCCCCAGCTCAGTAGTCAGGTAGAGAATAAAAGAAAGAAAAAGAGAGCTAGAACAAGAAAGACCTCCTTTCCTCCACCTTTTTGTTCTATTCAGGCCCTCAACCCACTGGATGAAGCCCATCTACATTGGGAAGGTCATTTCCCTTTACTCAGTCCACTGATCCAAATGCTAACCTCTTCTGGAAACACCTGCACAAACATACCCAGAAATAATGTTTAACCATATATCTGGCATCTCATGACCCAGACTGACACATAAAATTAACTACCACAACAAGTGATAATTAGTTATTACATAGTGGTTCATGTAATAACAAAGATACTTGTAATTTATATTGTGAACTCAGCAATATGATCTTTGTCCTATAAACATATGGCAAGATGATGTAAAGGAGAATATTATATATCAACTTAACTAATTCACTTACAATGGAGAATCTTTTTCCTTTCAATTTCAAAGAAATAAAAAATAAGACTGTCATGTAGAAACAGCTAATTTTAAATTTTGTTAGATAAATGAGCTCTTTCAGTTATCAAACTCATTCCTCTTTCATAAGTCAAAGGAGAATGATATATTGATATATGAATTGTGCAAAAATAAAACACTTTACTTCCATCTTTGGGAAAGTTCTTGTAAAATAACAAACAGTTGATTGCCAGCGATGTTACCATCCCCATTGTTACTGGAAGTGCCTGTTTAAAGCAGCACAACTAGAGTTTGCATCTCTTTTTACTTTTGGCAGATTGAATGCCTGCTTCTATTGCTGCTTTTCTGCCCAGATTATTGCTCCAGATATTTCCAGTCCTGCCCAGATGACTGACTAGAAGCTCCTGAAATATCCATACACACAGGAGCCACAGTGTAGGCCTCTGTTACCGCTATAAGTTTCCCCTATTAGGATACAGAGAAGACCCCTCACCAAGGGAAACTATCACAGATACTGCCCATAGTTCTTTCTTTTCTGACATCATCTCTGATGACAACTAGGCTTAGGATAAACAATCTGATTCATCCTCACTTTAACTAAGGTGCACTATCTGTAGCTTTATGATGAATGTCTGTTTCCTAAGGTAAGGAGAAAACCAATAGATCTATCGTAAGTCTTTTTCTTTTTTTTTCCTAAAAATCTTTGGAGGCATGAGATCCACACAACAAGCTATATTAATTCCAATTATGGCAATTGGGTATTCAGTTTAGATCCTAATACCACACAAGTTTTCTCCCCACCAAGTTCCCAGATAGCGGTCTATGAAACCTAATGGGTCCTTGAATTATATTTTTTATAACACAGGTCTAATTCGATCTTTGCATTTTACTATGTAGAAATAGGTCTCAATGGAATTCAGTAAATTATCCACTTTACAAAGGCATTTAGTAGTTAAACTGGACTGTCCTAGAGTATTCAATGTGGCCTCACATTTCTTGTTATGGTAAATTTATGAATTTATAACTCATAATTGTCAGCATTATTGATATTTGTAAAGAAGTCCATTTCGTTTGAACCAGACTACTATGTATCTGAATGATGAGTTAATTTCCAACTCAACAATTCTCCCCAGAGTTCCAAAATATCTTCTCTAGAATTTTAAAACTTCACCTCAGTATTATTCCTAATAGTCTGTTACATTTTTAAAGGCAATGACAGTGGCCTTAACACATTACTATTGGGTCATCCAAGCCCCTTCCTAGAGATCTGTTTAACTATAAAAGATCTTCTGGAGGAAAATAAAAAAAGAACACTGAACAGCATTCTTATTAAAAATATGTTAGCAACATAAAAATAGCTATGTCATAAATGAAAGAAAAAATGTACTTCATGCAAGATAATGAATTAAGACAATTCTACCATGTGGCATAAATTCTACTGCCATGTTCTTATTTCCTAATTTGCTTTCACATTACATTCTGAATAAGAAGCATCAGATTTCATTTTTCAAAATCCTCCATTGTAATAAAAATGTGATAAAAAGCCCCAATACTTTCAGGCTTGTTAGCACATTTTCAAAGATAACATTAGATGTACAGCCCCAAGTGGGAATATTAAAACAACACACATATCAAGCTATTGGACTTGAGAGGAAAATAAGTTTGTGGTATGTTTTGTTTGTCCTGATTTACAGTTAGAACATAACTTTCAGTCATGCATTATTAACGGGAGACAGGACAGGAAAAGGGCTTTATTGTTCCAAGATTAATTAGTGGCTGTTCTTCAGTAAACATTTGCCTCAGAGGCAGAGTTAGCTAGAACAATTTCCTCTCCTATTTCTGGGAACTTGCCATTCAGTACCTGAAAATTCAACTTTATAGAATTCTAATACCCTAAAGAAAAAAAAAAAAAAAACCTATGACAAAGATGAAATTACCTACTAAAACACAAAGGAGCAGTCTGTATACCTGCCTTTGCCCTGATGGGAAAGCCTCTCACAGTTCATGTTCCTTTTGCATCTTAAAGTGCAGACAGACACTCCCTCACTACATCCCAAAATAACTAGTTACATGGGACAAACCTATGACTTTCTCTTCTTCAAAGCATTTGTCTAGCACTGTGACGAACTGAAGTCCATTCCACATTGTAAAGAGCAATGAACTTTTAACCTAATATTGCTGAAGGTTCCAACATTAAAAAAAAAAAAACAGAATTAAACACCAAGTGGACTTGGTATTTCATGATATTCTATTTTCCCTTTCTTTCATCTTTCTGTTGAGAAACATAGCACTTAGGGTATAAGGATCAAATCTTGGTTTTCAAAGATTTGTGTCACCACTGTCCCATTCTCATAAAATATATCTTACTAACACTTTACATTTTTTTCCTATAAGCACATTTTTATGTTCCTTTAGCTTTCAGTCATTGACAACCTTTTGGGATTACCATAGCAATAGATAATAAGTGGTGTATGCACGTATAAAGAATGAACCTTTATCTTTGTTATCTTTATCCTTGTTTTTCGGTAGTTTGGGTGTGTTATTTCTTTGAAATTATCCTGTTTCGCATTGAGTTTTTTAATTTTAAATTTTTATCTCATATCAAATGGCCCAAGGGATTATTTGGGAATTGGGCAGTAGTCTGTATTGTAGGTCAGGTCTTCACATTATTGTTACTTCACAGTAATTTATTTCACCAACAACAATATTTGGTATTGACTGTAGTATAGTTTTTTTTAAGTATGAAAATAATTGATAGAAGTAAGAATAGTGTTTATCTCAGGAAGAGGAAAGGATTGGTGTTGTCTGGGAAGATGCAGAAAGGAAACTCCTGGGGTGTGGGAAACAGGTAGAGGCTAATGCATGAATATATATGAAAAATTAGTTGAGTTGTACAATTAAGATTAGCACACTCTATATGCTTTATATATATTATACCTTGATAAAAAATTTTAAGGCTTTTTTTTTCCATTTATCATTATCACAAAAATGGCATTTATTATATTCTTGAAATTTTATACAGCACTAGCTTTAAGCACTAAAATAATATAATACAATAGCAATATTTAGTTAGTTCATTGATTATTTCTTCAGTAATACTTTTTGGGGCATCTACTTTGTGGGAAGTGTAGGCATAAGACATAATACTTCCTTGAGCTCACAGTTTAGTATGGGGAGACATATAAGCTTAGGTACAGTTGTATCAGGGTAGAATTCCTATGATTAGGGAAGACAAAGCTGGGTGTTTTTTGTTGTTGTTGTTTTTTAAACACATAAGTGGGGTCAACAACTAAGTCTGAGGGGTGGAGTATTAGGGAAAGCCTCCCTAAGGAGATGGTTGAGCTTGACATGCACTTATGGAGATTAAAATCTAAGTAAAGAAACTTTTTAAAAATGGCCAAAAAAATGTCACTGAAGTATGTTGGCAGAAGAATCAAAAATTATTACACTGCTTTTCTCCATAAATACATAAACCAGACAAATTAAGCACAACAGGTGGAGACTTTAAGACATTAATGGCATTCCAATAATGGCTTATTGGAAATAAATTCTCACTAAATATGAAAGGTTCAAGGACAAAGTAACTGTTGATTAAAACTTTAGTGGATAAAAGGAAAATTACTTCAGTGTTACCTCTAAACAAGGTCTTTGGAGAAGCTTTCATGTGGTAAGAGAAGACTTGTTAGGCAATAAGACTGTGAGATCTTAAGTTTTATGTGGTAGAATGATGAACACTCATGAACAGCTGGGGCTGAGCTTATGTAATAACTATTAACTTCAAAGGAAGACTCTGGCCCCAAATATTAACACTAACTAATATCAGTAGCTTTCAGCCAGTAACTCCATTTCTTGTCATTCATTCCCTAGCATCAGACTCTGACCCCAAATTATCCACTTGCCTACTTCTCATACCCCCTCATACTTGCCTACTTCTCATACTCCCCAGACTAATGTTTCAACCACATTTCTATACCTCTGGCCTTGCTCCTACCTGTTGCCCTATCTTGCTTCACCACTCCTTTTCTGAATGGTCCTCCATTCTCCCCTAAATTAAAAGTCATAATGGCTTAGTAAAAAAGTTTATCTTTCACACACACGAAATCCAACACAGATGTTCCTGTTCAGTCAGGGTGATTTCCACATTATCATTTCAGCATCCAGTCTCCTTCCAGTTTCCCCTAGGAAAGTGAAATGTTCTGTAGGATCCTTTTCCAGATGGCAAATGGGGGAAGAGGAAGTATAAAGAATCATAAAGGAGGTTTTGAAGAACTAGGACTGGCAGTATTTCAAATCACTTCAGCCCACATTCAGGTGGCTAAAACTTAGTCACATGGCCACCACATCTAAATGCAAGGGAGGCTGGGAAATGTAGTCTAGCTATCTGCTCAGGAAGAAGAGAAAATTATTTTGGTACGTCCATGGCAGTCTCCACCACACTGGCCCATTATCGTTCTTCATCCAGTTTCCACTTATATCTGGGCTTCCCAATATACTAAGCTTCACAGACAGATGGCTGCAGTCCTTACTGGCCCTGAGTTGACATACCTGAATTTTGATAGTAAGAGATGGTAAGGACTCATAAATTAATATATATGTGTTAAGTGCCTACTCTGTGTCAGGCACTTGTCTAAGTGCTAGGGAAAAATAGTAATTGAAGTGAACAAAAATGCTAACCCTGATGAGCTTACACTATCTCAGCATCTTCTCACAGCTTTGCGAAAAGAAAGAATAATAGCTACCTGCCTGTGTTATAGAATAAGAAGAGCATCCAGAAGATCCTTTTGATTAGAAATATCTCCTGGATCCAGGTAGCATATTATTAGTAGAGACTCAGTCACTTGAGTTAATCCTCTAACCCTCTTTTAAATACATTAAATATTAAATTAAGTATATTAAATCTTCTGGAAGGAATGATATATTAAGTCATGAGAGCTTCGTGTAAATCTACCTGTCAGATGTCTTTCTTTGAGATGGAAAAAAAGTGGTATCTAGAGGACAAGAGTGCTTAAGGACACAAAAAAGGTACACAGACAGAGGGCAAAATGAAGAAACATTTCCCACCTTATAATTTCACTTCACACATCAGTGCATGTCATGGTAAGTAATTCTGCATTCATGTGTACAAAACTTTAAGGAAAAACCTTATCAAAAGCCAAGATTTTACCCTAGAATATTTAGATGATGAGTTCATTTTCCAACCATTGCACTACAGATCTTCCTCAGCTCAGGATGGGGTTATGTCCCAATAAACCCATCGTAAGTTGAAAATATCGTAAGTCAAAAATGCATTTAATACACCTAAACTACTGAACATCATAGCTGAGCATAGCATACCTTAAACATGCTCAGAACACTTACATTAGCCTACAGTTGGACAAAATCACCTAACACAAAGCCTATTCTATAATGAAGTGTTGAATACCTCATCTACTTTATTGAACACAGTACTGAAAGGGTAAAACAGAATGGTTGTGTGGGTACAGAATGGGTGTAAGCATACTGTTTGTTTACCCTCGTGATCGTGAAAGAGTATCATACTGAGTATCTCTAGCCCACAGAAAAGATACACATTCAAAATTCAAAATTCTAAGTACAGTTTCTACTGAATGTGTATCACTTTCACATCACTGTAAAGTCGTAAGTCAAACTATTACCAAGTCGGGGACCATTCTATGTCAAATAAAACATTCAATCTGCAACTTCATGGGATGCAGGTCAATTTTGTCTGTCCCCAACACCACCTACTGTATGATCAATCAACCTCACATTACCCTTTCTCAACACTTGAAATAAATACTCTTGAATCTTAGTTCAAGGAAATGTTTCTGCTTTGCCGTGCACCTGAAACTATCACAACATTGTTAATCAGCTATACTCCATTATAAAATAAAAAGTTACAAAAAAAAAAAAAAAGGAAATGTTTCTCCCCTCCTCTATCCCTGCCTTGGAATTGCTGGAATTGTTAAACCCAGTAGGTAAAGAGATTATAAATTTAAATAATGGGATTTGATATGGGAGATTTCTAAGTTCAGTTTGTTGTTTCCAGTGTTTCTGTAAAAGAGGAAATGGTATGAAAAAACCCAGTTCCTATTATTTCCTATCATCAGTCAGAGCCCTAGGCTAGGACTTTTTATGCAAATTTAAAGAGCACAAGTAGCTATTCAAAGCTGTTTTCAGAAATTGAATGTTTTATATAAAAATTCTAAAATGATTTTTATGTAAAGTGGGCTTGTATTTCTAATTAATAAATCTCTTATCTTCCTAATAGGAAAATATACTAACCATTATTTCCTTGAATTTGCAGAAATTTACATGCTTATGTATTTATCATCTCTCTCCCATACATTATAACAAAAATTACAGTGAATACTGTAGATACTGAAAACTAATCATTTCTATCTGGGCTGGTTAAATAATGTCTGAAATTTTGTTAGCTATGTATGTACATAGATACATAGAAATTTTAGCTACAAGAGGCTTAAATCTTATTTAGTCCAAGGCTTTCATTTAAGAGATGAGAAAACTGAGACCTACAAAGGTTATAGAAATCCAGTACTAACATTAGAAAAACAGCTCAAGTGTACCCTCCCTTGAAGATGGGTCAGCATTGTCGGCCCTATATAACTACTAAGTACAATGCTTTTAAATTAAAGAACTGGATTACATTTTAAATTCAGATCTAAACTGAATGAATGGGTTTTGAATTAGTTCTAACGACAGACATCAAATAAAAATAAACAAGGGTCAAAATCTGTTTTTTAACATACTTGTTAAAATTTCCACTGAGTATAGTTAATTGCACTTATTCATGTAGGGGCAGGAGCCCAACCAAGCTATTACTTGGGAAAGCAAATATTTTATTTGCTAAGTAAAATACTTAGGGAAGTAAATATTTTTATTCTGTTTTGAAAATGGGTTTACTTCTGTTAAATTAGTTATCCTGAGGGAGGCTGAAAACTAATTCAGGGCTTGTTTATCTATTCAGAGGGATACATTCCCATTCTGCCTGCACTGCAGAAATTTGAGGAAACTCAGGTCCAAGGCATTAATGCTGAAACTTTAAATCTGTTCATTGACTCCTTACAGGATTAACTTTCTAAGTATGCTTAAGTTCTGAGGCATTTGTTTGCCATGGAAGTCAGACTCCTTAAGCCTAATCAGGAGCTGTTGCTGCAGTTTTTTTATAGTTCAGAAGGTGAAACTGATTCACTTAATTGGAAAACACTGCTTCCTAGTCTATGTGCCTATTGATGTACTGTACCTTTGATGCGATTAGTTACCAGGGTGAAATTCTAATATGACCTTTGTTAATAAGTTGCATTCTCCATAATGGCTGTTTGCAGTTTCTAAGAGCCGTTTACATGATGTGCTTGGTAATCAGTCATACAGTGTAATTCCCATGGTGGAGAGAAAGATCCACTTTAACTGGAATAGTGCAGAAGGCTCAAATCTGACAAGATTTTAGTAGTCTGTGGTTGATTTCTTGCAGAGTTCTACATATGCTTTTAAAATGGAAAAGGCATGCTTGTACAACTAGCCTGACATCATGCAATTTCCATTTGGAAAGTTGCAATAAAGGATATGAAAACATCATGAGGGAAAGAGTACATAGTGACAGAATGGAAAATTATCTGCCTATTTAGACAAAACTGCTCATAGCATAACCACCCCTCATTCACTTTGCAGCACAGAACACACACACACACACACACACTACAGTGGTCCTTTGTGAACTTGTTCTTAGAATTTCTATTTAAAAGAGTACTACCATCAAACCATCTGACCAAACTGATTTTAAAGAATACAATTTGTGGATTTTTACATTGCTTATGGGGCACAGAAGACAAGAATGTCCATTTTAAAGAAGAACAACAAGTACACTCTTTGAAGTGAGTAGCATGATGTTACAGAAAGTTCCTTGGACTTGGAGCCCGGCAGCCTGAAATCAGTGTTGGCGTTACCACTTATTTGCTGTGTGATTTTGGTCAAGTTAATTAACCTCTTTGAGGCTCTGTTCATTTATCTATGAAATGAGAATAATAATGGGTATCTCATAGGTGTGTGAGTATTAAAGTAGCATGCAGCCTTCTCTGCTATAACGTTAAGAGTTCCTAAGAGAACTCAAAACAAAATCAAAATATTAATATAACAGTTTTATTATATTTATTTTCTAATAAAACTAGTGAAAAAAATTAAGGGCAAGGGAACTTCAGACCAGGAAAAAAAAAAGTTATTTTTCCTGCAATATTTAAATTAAAAAATGCTTTTATAACCATAAAAGCTGTAAAAACTAAACATCGCATCCGGAAGCTAAACATCCCTATGTCACCCAAACTTCAAAAGTTTCTTTCGTTTGCTCAAGAGCAATGGCTGGTCTTTTCTCACTACCACAGTTCTTCTTACACATTCCTACCCCCCAGTCATATTTCCAACAAAACACAAAGCCATTAAAATAAACATCCCTGCTGCTAAACACTACCGTATTTTTTTCATAATCCAGTTACTATCAAAAGTGGTCTACATAGTGCAGATGTTCCCACACCTGCATGACTACAAGACTCACTTGGCAAGATTCTTAAGAATCCAGATTTCAGACCCCATTCCAGACCTGCTGATGCAACAAGTCTGTTATGGGGCCAAGGAATCTGCATTTCAATAAGTATTTCTTCGTTCCATCCAAAAGAAGAGCCTCCAACAAAAATAATACGTAAGAAGCAAATCTGAATCATGCATGTTGATATTGCCTATGAATCTGGCTCAGAATATTTTATTAAGCTTTATCCTGAGAATTAATGATGGCATAAGAGCTGGATAAGATTTTAGAATAGTTATTTTTAAAACAAAATTGTAAGAGGAAATATCAGTTACTTATGCATAACTGATAATTCATCTTAATAATGGTGTAGCAAAAATATGCAATAAAATAGATGGAGGTCTCACAAGCCCTCTGTGCTATTACCTGCAGATACGGAACTTGTTTCAATTTCTAGGCTCTTTTTATTTTCAAGGTTTTCACACTCATCTCACAAAACCTTTCTTGTTTTAGATGTTGTATCCGTCACTTGATTTGATAAGACTAACAGATGCTTCATGCCTCATGTTTCCTCACCCTCCTTGCTAAGTGTATATTGCTTCTACCTCGATTTTTTTTTTATCATGTATAATACTGAAACATTTCTTTATGTGGAGAACTAAATTATAAGCCACCTCTGGTAAGAAATGTTTGCTTTTTTCACAGGACCTGTTTTCTGAATTGATGCCTCTACATTTTTCTTAAATTGAACATTCACGTTTTCAGAATGGAACAAACAAATTTCAAGATTTGAAAGCACAGCCATGCTGACGTATAGTTGGCCAAGTACCGCAAGGCCCTTGCATGAGTGACAGACAGCAACACAACTGCACATACACTGGAGCTGGCTCTATCCCTCTGGTAGCACAGTAAGAGAATCTATATGTCCTGGGGACCCAACAGAGGTAGAAAGTTTTGGTAATCAACCTTCCATGATATTTCTGTAACATCTTTGTGAAAGAGCTCTACAGTAAATGAATTAACATATTAGAATGAGACACTGAAGTTACGAAAGTGGATATAATAATGTGGTAGTATTGTAGAAAGTAAGCAGTCTTTAAAATCAGGGTACCTGATTCTAGTCACATCCGTGTTACTTATAAAGTAGTGACCATAGGCAGTCACGTGCTTTCTCTGGACCTTTGTATTCTTAGCTTTAAGCTAAAAATCATAGCAGAATTAACCACACTGGGTGGGAGGAATGTGCACGATAAAATGTGAGAAGAATCAATAAGTAGCCTGTTTTCCATCATCATTTATATTTGATCTTTATATGAATACAGTGAAGCCAATTTAACAAAAAATAGTAGAAATTATACTTTGTCTTATATATTTAGGAAGAAAAGTAATCTGAATCATTAAATTAAAACATAAAAAATAAAAATCCAGAGGGGAGCTAGTCATTTCAACCCAAGTGCTGCAACCAGCTGAAGAAAGCAGAGATACAGGATGAAGCCTATCTGGTTTCCCGGTTCTTAATCTGTTTCCCACATTGATTTCCTTAAAGATAAGTGAAAAGTAATAAAAATTAAAGCATGGTTTTTACCACATCTGTCTGATATTTCAGTTCCTTCTAATGCTCTTTGTATTGATACCCATGTTTCAGATTCACTATGGCTCTGGACATGCTGACTAACTTAGGTGCTTGAGATGGCAAAAGATGACATTAGGTAAAATGGGGTGAAGACCTGCTGCGTTTGGTGTCCCTGGCACCCCCTCCATCAACATTTTGCACGAGAAAGAAGTAATGGAAGTTTTGCCTAAGACTGGTCATTTTTATGTTGCTTCAATGTATAGAGCAGGAGCTGGTCAATATTATACAATTCAAGGCGAAATAGAGAAACATGAGGTTGGTAGCAAAGTAAGATATTAAACCTAGAAATTGATCTGGGTGGCATGGCTTACCATGGCTGCTTTTGCAACTACACAAGATAATGCTGGAGCTTTCAGTGATATGGATGTGGGTACCAGAAGCTGAGAAAACCTTCATTCAGAAACTCCTAGCATGGCAGATCTCACTGTGGAGAAGCTGGCAATCGTTGCCACCACCTGAGTATCTTTTCCTTAATGGAACTGGGAAAAATTCCAGCACTAACCAAACAACTCCATCCAGATATATCCCTGTATCCTTTGCTGAAACCTGTATCCTCTGAGCGTCTTACAATGAAGTATGGTTTGTATAAGATTCTATGTTAGGACTCTAATTTTTCCAATTCACAACCCCAGTGGGACTAATTCTGGGATATTTCTGGTGTGTCTAGGGTGGTACTTCACTGAATATATCACCAAAAACAAGGATTTATATAACAGATATGATTGTTACTCAATGATAAATTTTAGCCAAACACGATTTCCAGACTCTGCTGCCTTCTATCCCTATGTCTCAACCTCTTTTCTGCCAACAGAAAGAAAAATGCACCCAAAGCTTATTTAACTGTCTCAGTGCTGCATTGTCAAAAAGACTTAATTCATGCTGTGCAAAATATTGTTTCTGTTTTCTCTTCCCAACCTAAAGTTACCTCTAGTTCTTATTCACAACCTTCATTCACTTTAATTGATCACTCTCATTATCTACCTCACCTTGTTTCTCTGGCCAAGTATTAGCTGATTGGTCATTATTTTCCCTGATTTTTTTCAGTTGTAGCCCAAGAGATCTTATTTTCCCATCTCTCCTACATTTTTAATCTTTTCTTTAAATTGTTACCAAACATCTCATTCTTCAACCACAAGTGTATATATGTACATATGTATGTATGGGGGGGTGGGTGTATATAAAATATATTTAAAAAGTAAGTTGATCTGCAAGGATATAAAGATAAAAAAAGATAAGGTTACCCTGGAAAATTCATACTAATTGGTACAACATAAAATGAAAGAGAAGGAATATCTTCTACGCTCATGGTATCAAGCTATTTATCTAGTCTATTCAGTATTATTAACATAGCTAAGGAAAGACTGAAACATCAGCAAAGGGTCATATTTAGAAATGAAATATGGAAAAAGCAAGTCCTAAAACAAGCTTTGATAATCCATGTTCATCAACATTCAAGCACTTTAAAATAGATCTCTGGCAGACACAAATAATCCAGTTACTAATGAGACACACTCTGCTGTGGCAGAAAGATATTACAGACTCTTCCCTGGACTTTAAATAATATCACTCAAGACTATTTGCCTCCATAATTCCATTTGTACCAAACATTGTTATAATTACTAAATTTAGATACCCATGTACATTTATATCAAGACTGAATATTCTTATCAGAAAATGCACATTGTGTTTTTACCAAAAAGGGAAATGTCTCATTGTAGAGAAATAATTTGGCATCCTAGATTATAAATATATCTCCAGTAAATTTAAAAAGTATATCTAATCATCTCCATATTGACTGATTAAACCCAGCTTACGTGCTTGCCAAGCCCCCAAACCTGTATCATGAAAATAATGTCACCCTATAAAAGTTCTTGATGTCCAGCAAAATTATGACAAATGTACCTCAGTTTTTAATCTTTACAAACTTGAATACCAACAAAATAAGAAACATGTTTTTTCCCCTAAAAATTAGAAGAATATTAAAAGCAACAAGAGAAAAACAACTTGTTATGTACAAGAGAACTGCAATAAGATTATCAGCAGATTTTTCTGCATGAACTTTGCAGGCCAGGGGAGTGGCATGATATTTTCAAAGTCCTAAAAGAAAAAACTTCCAACAAAGAATACTCTAACCAGCAAATTTAACTTTCAAAATTGAAGGAACGATAAAGAGTTTTCCAGACTAGCAAAAGCTAAAGAAGTTCATCACCACTAAACCAGCATTACTGGAAATGTTAAAGGGCTTCTTTATGCTGAAAAGAAAGGGTGCTAATTGGTTACAAGAACACATATAAAACAATAAATCTCACTGGAAAAGTAAATATGTAGTAAGTAGGTAATTAATTACTTATAAAACTAGTATGACAGTTAAAAGACAAAAATCATAAAAATAACTATGATCACAATAATTAGCTAAGGAATACACAAGATAAAAGGATACAAAATGTGATATCAAAAACATAAAGTTTTCAGGGGGGAATAAAAATACAGAGTTTTAGAATGTATTCAAACTTAACTTGCTATCAATGTAAAATAGACCGGTATATTTATATAGGCTGGTATATGTGACCTTCACAGTAACCACAAAACAAAAACCTATCACAGACACACAAAAGATAATGAGAAAGGAATCTAAGCATAACACTACAAAAAGTCATCAAATCACAAGGGAAGAAAGCAAGAGAAAAAGAAAAGAACAAAGGAAGAACAAAAGAGTCAGAAAACAATGAACAAAATGGCAATAAGCACATACCAATCAGCAATTATTACTTTAAATGTAAATAGAGTAAATTCTTTATTCAAAAGGCACAGAGTGGCTGAATGGATAAAAAGACAATGTCTAGCTATACAAGAGACACACTTTAGATGTAGGGAAGGACAGACTGAAAGTGAAGAGATGGAAAAAGATATTCCATGCAAATGGAAACCAATAAAAGTTGGAGTAACTATACTTATATCAGACAAAATAGACTTTAAGACAAAGACCATATAATAAGAGACAAAAAAAAAAGTTATATAATGATAAAGGGGTCAATCCAACTAAAGGATATAACATCTGTAAATATGTATGCACCAAACACAGGAGCACATATTATTTATACAAAGCAAATATTAACAGACCTAAAGAAAGAAATAGACAGCAGTACAATAATAGTAGGGGAATTTAATACCCAACTTACATCAATGGAAAGATCACCCAGACAGAATATCAGGAAGGAAACATTGGCCTTAACTGATATGTTAGACCAGATGTGCTTAACAGATATTTACAGAATATTCCACACAAAAGAAACTAAATACACATTCTCAAATTCACATGAAATATTTGACAAGGTGGATCATATGTTAGGGCAAAAAAATAACCCTCAATAAATTTAAGAGAATTGAAATTATATCAGGCATCTTTTCTGACTACAACAGTATAAAGTGAGAAGTTAATGACATGAAGAAAACTGAAAAATTCACAAATATGTGGAGATTAAACAACATGCTACTAAACAACCAATGGGGTCAAAGAAGAAATAAAAATATAAATCAAAAAATATCTTGAGACTAACAAAAATGGAAATTTAACATGACAAAATTTAAGAGACTTCTATGGACAATTATATACCAACGAATTGGACAATCTAGAAGAAACTGATAAATACTAGAAACATACAACTTACCAAGACCAAATTATGACAAAATAGAAAATCTGAACAGATCAATTATTAGCAAGGAGATTGAGCAGTAATCAAACATCTCCAAAGAAACAAAAATCCAGGACCAGACAGTTTAACATGTAAATTCTACCAAACATTTAAGTAAGAGTTATCACCTATTCTTCTCAAACTCTTCCAAAAAACAGAAGATGGGGGAACTTTTCCAAACACATTTTATGAGGCAAGCATTACCCTGATACCAAAACCAGACAAGAATGCCACAAAGAAAGAAAATTACACGTCAATATCCCCAACGAACATAGATGCAAAAAGACCTCAACAAAATATTAGCAAACAGAATTCACCAATACATTAAAAGTATACACCAAGATCAAGTGGGATTTATTCCAGGAATGAAAGGTGGTTCAACATCTGCAGATCAATCAATGTGATATACCATATTAAAAATATGAAGTATAGAAATCATATGATCATCTCAATAGATGCAGAAAAAGCTTTTGACAAAATTCAACATCCATTTATAATAACTCTCAACAAAGTAGGTATAGATGGAATGTACCTCCACATTCATATATAAAGGCCATATATAACAAGCCCATACCTAATATCATACTCAACAGTGATACACTGAAAGCTCATCCTCTAGGACCAGGAAAAAGACAAGGGTGTCCATTCTTGCCACTTTTATTCAATGTTGTATTGGAAGCCCTAGCTAGAGCAATTAGGCAAGAAAAAGAAATAAAAGGCATCCAAACTGAAAAGGAAGAAGTAAAACTGTCACTGTCTGCAGATGACATAATATTATATATAGAAAACCATAAAGACTCCATCTAAAAAATAACTGTTAGAATAAGCACATTCAGTAAAGTTGCAGGATACAAAATCAATGCCCCCAAATCTGCAGTGCTTCTTTATACTAATAATGAATTATCAGAAAAAGAAATTAAGAAAACTATCCCATTTACACCTGTGTCAAAAGAATCAAATACTTAGGAATAAATTTAACCAAGGAGGTGAAAGATCTGTATGTTGAAAACTACAAGACGTTAATGAAAAAAAAAATTGAAGAATACACAAATATAGAAAAGTAGTCCATGCTCATGGACTGGAAGAATCAACATTGTTAAAATGTCCATTCTACCCAAAGCAATCTACAGATTCAATACAATCTTTATCAAAATCCCAATGGCATTTTTCACAGAAATAGAACAAACAATCCTAAAAATTGTATGGAACTACAAAAGACCCTGAATAGTCAATGTAATCTTGAGAAAGAAGAACAAAGCTGGAGGCCTCACATTCCTTGATTTCAAACTACATTATAGAACTATATTAATTAAAACAGTATGGTATTGGCATAGACACAGGAACACAGATCAATGAAACAGAATAGAAAGCCTAGAAATAAACCAATGTATATATGGTCAATTAATTTACAACAAAGGAGCCAAGAACATACAATGGAGAAAGGACAGTTTCTTCAATAAACGGTGGTGGGAAAACTGGACAACTGCAGGCAAAAGAATGAAACTGGGCCACTCTCTTATACCATACACAAAAATTAATTGAAACTATATTAAGAATTTGAATGTAAGATCTGAAACCATAAAACTCTAAGAAGAAAATATAGGCAGTAAGCTCCTTGACATTGTCTTCGCAATATATTTTTTTAATCTGACAGTATAAGCAAAAGCAACAAAAGCAAAAATAAAAAGTGGAACTACATCATACTAAAAAGCTTCTGCACAGCAAAGGAAACTGTCAATAAAATGAAAAGGCAACCTACTGAATGCGAGAAAATATTTGTAAATCATATATCTGAAAAGGGGCTAATATCCAAAATATATGAAGAACTCGTACAACTCAATAGCAAAAAAAACAAAAAACAAAAATCTGGTTAAAAAATGGGGCAGAGGATCTGAACAGACATTTTTCTAAAAAAGATATATAATACATTTGGTCAAAAGGTTAGATGTGCAACATCATTCATCATCAGGGAAATGCAAATCAAAACCAGAATGAGGGGCTTCCCTGGTGGTGCAGTGATTGAGAATCTGCCTGCTAATGCAGGGGACACGGGTTCGGGCCCTGGTCTGGGAGGATCCCACATGCCGCAGAGCAGCTAGGCCCATGAGCCACAACTACTGAGCCTGCGCGTCTGGAGCCTGTGCTCCCCAACGGGAGAGGCCACGATGGTGAGAGGCCTGCGCACCGCGATGAAGAGTGGCCCCCACTTGCCACAACTGGAGAAAGCCCTCGCGTAGAAACGAGGACCCAACACAGCCAAAAATAAATTAATTAATTAATTAAAATGAATAATGCTTTAAAAAAAAAAAAAACCAGAATGAGATATCACCTCACACCTCTAAGAACGGCTATCATTAAAAAAAAAAATGTTGGCATAGATGTGGAGAAAAGGGAAACCATGTGCACTGTTGGTGGAAATGTTAATTGGTACAGCCACTCTGGAAAATAGTATGGCATTTCCTCAAAAAATTAAAAACATCACAACCATAGTATCTAGCAATTCCACTTCTGGGTATTTATCCAAAGAAAATGAAAATACTAACTTGAAAAGATATACGTACCCCCATGTTCACTGCAGCATTATTTGCAATAACCAAGGTAAGGAAACAACTAATGTCCATGGATGGGTTAATGGATAAAGAAAATGCTGTATATATATAAAATGTAATATTATTTAGGCAGAAAAAAAGAAGGAAATCTTACCATTTGCAACAACATGGATACATCTCAAGGACATTATGCTCAGTGAAATAAGTCAGACAGAGAAAGACAAATACTATATAACCTCTCTTATACGTGAAATCTAAAAATAAAACATAACAAAACAAAAGCCAAGTTCACAGATACAGAGAACAGATTGGTGGTCACAAGAAGAAGGGGTAGGGATGGTAGAAATGGGTGAACTGCTTTTGTACGTTTTTTGTTTTGTTTTGTTTTTGTTTAGAGAAATTAAATTAACATTTTTAAAAAGAAAATAATAAAAATTAAGAAAATTATTTGGAAATCTTTGGCTCTCTGTATATTATACTGTCTTCCAAATTGTATTCAGTCATTCTATAGTTCTGGCTGGGAACACATATTTTTGTTTATTAATTGATTCAAGACAAAACTTCTTAAGGATTTGGCAACTGTACACGACAACTAGTTTTTCAGGTTATATTTTTGTCATAGAATTTTGCCCAATAGCCATTTTCTGCTGCTTCTTACTTAGTAATTTTTTTGAGATTGCACAGTGACTAGCGCCAAGGGGTAATCATAATTGATTTATGGCAGTCGTAATCATCCTGTCCTCTTTTTACAGATACTAATTTTTCCAGCCTCTTATTCACAGCAAGGAATGACCCAACCCATTGTTCTAGCCCATTAAATAGAAAGTAAATATACTGTGGTGTAGGAGAGCTCTTGTTCCTTTATTAAAATAACAGATACATAAGGAGAGTTCACTCAAATCACCTGTCCTCCTGCTTTCTGCCTTTGATAATGTGAGAATGTGATGCTTGGAGGTGGTAAGCCATCTTGTGACCATGAAAAGAAAGCCAAGTGAACTGAGATCTAATACCAACAACAGCCTATTTCTTGCTTTCATATTTGGTAAGAAATGTATATCCTTCATTTAACCTACTATTAACAGAGCCAAAATTGTTCCTATACATTTATTCTGGATCTAGGAAAATACAGAGAACAATTTTTATATTATAGAAAACCTAGAGGAGCTGTGCATATGCATTTGGGCTATTTATCTTTTCTTCTTTGCTATGTATTATCCGCATCCCAATTCATATTACCACGTGTGTCTAAATGTGCACTGTATCCTACGTACTGATATCATTTTTGATTGATGGTTCAGTTGTTTTCCATGAAACCAGAGTCTTGCCAAATATAACATGATCTTTGCCCAACATCAGCAATTCTCTTTTGTCCAATGACAATTCCCAGTCTCATTTTTAAGGTAAACATTTTGGATAAATTGAGATTTTATCCAACAATATTTTCACTCATTCACTTTAATAGGATTAATTATATATGCAAAACTGACTTTTGTATATATTCATAACACATTTTGAAACAGATTTAATAAATTACAGCAATCATTATTCCAATATTGGCAATGTTACTCGTCAGGTCTTTGCCCATTGAGGTCTCATAGTACCTGTTCTATCCTAAAAGGATGGACCTATTTCTACTTCCACAGTTGGTCCATTCTGTTGCACATGAGGAACCGCTACAAAACCTCTCTGAACTTACCTTGCCATAAGAAATTGCCAATTAAAACATAATAAAGAAAGAAAGAATAAAGAAAACTCAACTTGTCCAAAAAAAGTGGAGGGGGGACTTTGGAGGTTATTTATATGTAACAGCTTCAACAGACACATCAGATCCAAAAGCCAGTATCTAATTTGTCTTAAATTACAAAGAAAGCTTAATGACCTGACAACAAAATTAATCTTCAAACCAAGCATTCAACAACACAGAAGTTGTGATGTGATTGTGCATATGTTTGTTTAAACAGAATAATTATCTCCCTCATTCTAAAAGCTAATTCTTCTCCACTTGTATCATTTTCATTAAAACTCCTGTCAAATCAGATGGTGCAACATAAATAGGAAACATACTGTCCATATAATTTATTTTTTTTTCTTTAAACATTTGGCTGCGCCAGGTTGGGTCTTAGTTGTGGCACATGGCATCTTTAGTTGCGGCATGTGGGCTGTTAGTTGTGGCATGCATGTGGGATCCAGTTCCCTGACCAGGGATCGAACCCGGGCCCCCTGCACTGGGAGCGCGGAATCCTAGCCACTGGGCCACCAGGGAAGTCCCGTCCATATAATTTTAAGATTTTTTTAACGACTATTTGCAAAGTTTCACCTAAAGGAAACTGACATTTTTAAGGTTGGGACTTCTTGGAACCAACTGTGGAGGAGGTGCATCTCCGACATGCAGAGATGTGGGAAAGTTTCCCAGGAGGAAAATGACAGCAGAATAATCAGAGATATAAAATATAGGGCACATTTTTGCACTGCACAGTTAGGTTAAAGCATCAGGGACATGGATTGGAGTAATAGAAGACAAACTGCAAAGGGAAATAGATCCCAAACCAGGTATTCGTGTTGAATGACGTCAGAAGTTCACTAATGATAGCGGATGGATACTGTTGAAGTTTTTTATTTTTAATCTTTTATCCATTTCTTATGCTTGACATAAGAAACAGATCAGCTTACCTATAGCATTCCCTTGGACTCCTCATGAAGTTTGCATTTGTGAATCTACTTGCATTCAACGGTCAGTCTCCAAATACTGGCCCAATATACCTCAAATGTTATAAGTTGCTTCCAAACCACCAAGACTTTTTCAAGTGGGTTCTTCAATAGATGGTACATGAAAAGACTTTTCCTAACCCACTTCTCTTTGACTGAAAGAGTCTGCTTTTCACTGTGCATGTTTCTGGCTGCATTGTTTGCAACAGTGCATTCCAAAGTGCAGAGAAGTAATTATTCCTAGGAAGAAGTAAGGGCTTAGCCATCCCCATCATGAGCAGGGTCAAGAATAAAGTGATTACTGGTAACCTCTTCTCTGCCAGAGAAAGATACCATTTTTTTTTTATCATCATATAAATATTACCATACCCAAGTCACACCAAGAAATGCATACTGATCAATGCATAAAGAATGAGTGATCTTATTATTTTGTAACACTCCTTCATAGATGAGACCTAATAAAAGTTACTGAGGACATAAATATAATCACAGCAATATTGCCATGGAATTTCAGTTTTTCTCCTGTAATCTGTTTTATGTCGTTTTGTTGTATGCTGTAAGATTAAGATTTTCCATTATAGACCAAAGAGGACTAGGACTAAGACTGAACATAATTGGGAAATCTAGGTCTTTCACCCAGAATAACAAGTGTGAGAGGTGGACACTCAAAATTTACAATTTCTGGGATGTATTAACCTATATTACAAACTGATCCTTCAAAACACATTAGCAGTGGCAAAATTCAGAGGTACCCATCAGTAACTACTATCTTTGGATTAGTATGTGATGCTAATAACAGTTTTCTATGTTACTAAGAAGTGTTTTGAAGTACCTATTCAGCACTCAAAAGTCATTCAAGTCCTTAGTAATCCATCAACTTAATGGAAGATGGTATGATGAATCATAAGGGGGCTTGTTTCATTTGTAGGATATCTGCCTATCCATGGCTACCAATGTGCTTCTGCAACACTTGATACAGAAAATATACTCCAGCCATGCCATTTCTTGGTTTCTTGCTTCCCAAAGGAAATTAATGCAAACTTTGAGACATAACCTGAAACTAAGAGTTTGAGGCAATGATATTTCCAATGAATGTGATTTCCAAGTTTATTAGGTAAATAAAAGATGTGCTTTATACATTAGAAGAAGTCAGCAAGAATATACCTATTTTTCTAGACCTAACTACAATAAGCTATTGTAGTTATTAGAGCAATGATTCTATTAAAAAATATGGCTTTTAATTTTATCCTAGCCAGTAAAAGATGAGGATGTATACAATGCGTAAAGAAAGGAGACTAACAGACCAGAACAAGTCAAAAATTGAAAACTATCTTCTGCAGCTGTAACGTAATAGGAATCTTGGAAATTGAAATTTGCAAGGTTTCATAATAATACTGACAAAAAGAATTTGTGTATATGTGTCAATAATGCTGAGGAAATGCTCCTTAAGATACACTTTTCAAAGAAATATAAAGAGGTTCATCTCGTAGGATATCAGAAAAGAAATACACAACATGTATTTGGAAACAGAGTTGGAGAAGAGTGTAAAAACAAAAAATAATGGAATTCTTATGGTTTCAAGATGGTGTCAACATGTGAAAATAAAATATGCACACGTATTGTGTGTGTGTCCCAAAATACGTTTTTTTCAGAGTTAAAGTTGTTTCTGGAAACGGTAAGCCAAAGTCAAAAGAGTATTTAACGAGAAATCTTGACATTTTTCATAATCAAGAAACTAAGAAAAAAATATTATTTTTATAAGCCCTGTTGAGAATATAAACTACTGAACTATTTACTACGTTTTGTTAAAAAAAAAAAAGGAGTTATTTGAAGACTACTTACATACCAGTTACCATAAAGACACAATGAATAAATAGCACTCAGCTACTCTATCTTATAATGAAATAGAATTTGGGGCTATTTTATTTGCTGAAAGAAAAAAAGCTCTCCTGTAATATTCTACTCTTGTTACTTCTGCTTTATTTTTTCATTTCCTATAGGGGTTTTGTTAATACAGTTTTTCTTACAAGTTTTTTTAATAGGAAATTTTATTTACTTACTACATTTTTAATAGAAAACTGAATATGTTAGAAACATTCTTAACAGGAAATGACATATACACACCTGAATTTGCTATATACGCAACAACAATATGCTAATTAGCTCACTATCTGTTCTCTACTTAAATTTAGTCTGTAATTCCATTGCTTGGTAGTCAAAAAGCCTTAAGATCTTTTGACTTTGTTTTTTCCTTATAGTCCTGTTTATGAAAATGAACTGTTATTCTAACAGATTCTTTTCTGACAAAAACATGAAGATCATTTCTTCTACAAAGCAGTTAGAAATCCAAGTTTAGATATGGGATCAGGGATATTAGAGCTATATAGCAAAACAATGGCAGTTGCTTGAATGTCCAACATCTAAAGAAAGAAGACTGAGAATAAAGAAGAAAGAAAGGGATGAAACCATATTAAGATTTAATTACCCATTTTAAATGCCATGGATAAAAAGCTGCATGGGGGCAAGAGATTGAAAAAGAACTGGGAATAAGAATGTTCATTTCTTCAGTCTTCCTTCAGGTTTCAAGGAAGTTTGCCTTTCCCTTTTACAAGATGATTATTTCATACCTTAATTTCTCTCCATAAATTTCCTATAACCCACAAGTTCTGGATACATGACTGCCTCATACTAAGAGAAATCATTAGGCAAGAACGTAATTGTCTTCCAAACACAAGTCTACACAATAATTTGCATCTGACTCCACATTTTTCTTTCCTCCTCTTACAACTGACAAAGTCAATCTTTCTTTAAGAAAGTCCAATTCTTATGCAAGAGTTTTGGAATCTGTCCTTCATCAGCTTTTAAAGGAATGCTGTTCATTTATTGAGTCAAAATATCTTTACTGAGCCCTTATTCTCTGCTACACGCCATGGAAGGTCCTGGAAATACAATAGTGGCCACAGAGAAGCATAATCTCTCCACTCACAGAGCTTCCAGCATGCTGGAAGCCCAAGACATTAATCAAACAATCACACAAATAAACATTAACTTATAACTGTGTTAACTGCTATAAGATAACCAAATAATGCAATAAAAGTTCTTCAGAGAAATCAGGGGAGAAGTCCCTGAGGAAGTAGGATTTTAGCTGACATACAGAGGATCTGTACATATTAATTGGACCAAGAGAAAAAAGAAGTGAGTTCTAGAAAGAAAAATGGAAAAATTATCCTAAGGTCCTAAAAATGACAAGTGTTAGTAGAGCAAAGAAAATAAGAGGAAAAACACAAGAAATTAGGCCAAGAAGTTAGAAGACAACAGAGGATGCTGAATTTTGTGGGACATGTTTAGGAAATTTGTTTATATCCTAAGGTTAGTGAGAAGTTATTGGAGGGATTTAAAGAGGGAGGTGGCAAAATCACCCCATCAGAAATGTGAGTCCAAGAGGACCTTCAAGATGGCAGAGGAGTAAGACACGGAGATAACCTTCCTCCCCAGAAGTACATCAAAAATATATCTACATGTGGAACAAATCCTACAGAACACCTACTGAACGCTGGCAGAAGACTTCCCAAAAGGCAAGAAACTCCCCACATACCTGGGTAGGGAAAAAGAAAAAAGAAAAAACAGAGACAAAAGAATAGGAACAGGATCCACACCTCTGGGACAGAGCTGTGAAGGAGGAAAAGTTTCCACACACTAGGAAGCCCCTTCACTGGTGGAGACGGGGTGTGGGTGGGGGAGGGAAGCTTCGGAGCCACAGAGGAGAGCGCAGCAACAGGGGTGCTGAGGGCAAAGCGGAGAGATTCCTACACAGAGGATCGGTGCCCACCAGCACTCACCAGCCCGAGAGGCTTGTCTGCTCACCCGCCGGGACAGGTGGGGGCTGGGAGCTGAGGTTCCAGCTTCGGAGGTCAGATCCCAGGGAGAGGACTGGGGTTGGCTGAATGAACACAGCCTGAAGGGGGCTAGTGCGCCACAGCTAGCCGGGAGGGAGTCCGGGAAAAAGTCTGGACCTGCCTAAGAGGCAAGAGACCATTGTTTCAGGGTGCACAAGGAGAGGGGATTCAGAGCACCGCCTAAACAAGCTCCAGAGAAGGGCGCGACCTGCGGCTATCAGCGCGGACCCCAGAGACGAGCAGGAGACGCTAAGGCTGCTGCTGCCGCCACCAAGAAGCCTGTGTGCAAGCACAGGTCACTATCCACACCTCCCCGCCCAGGAGCCTGTGCAGCCCGCCACTGCCAGGGTCCCGTGATCCAGGGACAACTTTCCGGGGGGAACACACGGCACGCCTCAGGCTGGTGCAAGGTCACGCTGGCCTCTGCCACCGCACGCTTGCCCCACATTCCACATTCTGCACCCCTCCCTCCCCCTGGCCTGAGTGAGCCAGAGCCCCCGAAGCAGATGCTCCTTTAACCCTGTCCTATGTGACCAAAGAACAGACGCCCTCAGGCGACCTACAGG
Organism: Eschrichtius robustus; assembly: GCF_028021215.1. NCBI lineage: Eukaryota > Metazoa > Chordata > Mammalia > Artiodactyla > Eschrichtiidae > Eschrichtius > Eschrichtius robustus. The sequence goes on from NC_090827.1 coordinate 74,603,118, forward strand.
CAGAGGTGGGGCCAAACCCAAAGCTGAACCCCCGGGGCTGTGCGAACAAAGAAGAGAAAGGGAAATCTCTCCCAGCAGCCTCAGGAGCAGCGGATTAAACCTCCACAGTCAACTTGATGTACCCTGCACCTGTGGAATACCTGAATAGACAATGAATCATCCCAAATTGAGGAGGTGGACTTTGGGAGTAACTGTAGACCTGGGGTTTGCGTTCTGATTCCAGTTTTATGTTTATCTTAGTACAGTATTTAGAGCTTATTATCACTGATAGATTTGTTTATTGATTTCGTTGCTCTCTTCCTTTTTATATATATATATTTTTTTTTTTTTCCTTTTTCTCTTTTTGTGACTGTGTATGTGTAAGCTGTTTTGTGTGATTTTGTCTGTATAGCTTTGCTTTTACAATTTATCCTAGGGTTCTGTCTGTCCGTTTTTTTTGGATAGATTTTAGTGCTTGTTATCATTGGTGGGTTTGTTTATTAGTTTGGTTGGCTCTCTATTTTCTTTCTTTCTTACTTTTTTATTACTTTTTTATTTTTTAATAATATTCTTTTTTATTTTAATAACTTTTTTTTCTTTCTTTTTTTTTCCTCCCTTTTCTTCTGAGCTGTGTGGCAGACAGGGTCTTGGTGCTGCAGCCCGGTGTCAGGCCTGAGCCTCTTAGGTGGGAGAGCTGACTTCCAGACACTGGTCTCCAAGAGACCTCCTGGTTCCATGTAATATCAAACGGCAAAAGCTCTCCCAGAGATCTCCATCTCAATGCTAAGACCCAGCTCCACTCAACGACCAGCAAACTACAGTGCTGGACACCCCAAGCCAAACAACTAGCAAGACAGGAACAAAACCCCACCCATTAGCAGAGAGGCTGCTTAAATTCGTAGTAAGTTCACAGACACCCCAAAACACACCACCAGACGCAGTCCTGCCCACCAGAAAGACAAGATCCAGCCTCATCCACCAGAACACAGGCACCAGTCCACTCCACCAGAAAGCCTACACAACCCACTGAACCAACGTTACCCACTGGGGGCAGACACCAATAACAATGGGAACTACAAACCTGCAGCCTGTGAAAAGGAGACCCCGAACACAGTAGTAAGTTAAGCAAAATGAGAAGACAGAGAAATACACAGCAAATGAAGGAGCAAGGTAAAAAGCCACCAGACCAAACAAATGAAGAGGAAATAGGCAGTCTACCTGAAAACGAATTCAGAGTAATGATAATAAAGATGATCCAATATCTTGGAAATAGAATGGAGAAAATACAAGAAACGTTTAACAAGGACCTAGAAGAACTAAATGGCAAACAAACAATGATAAACAACTCAATAAATGAAATTTAAAACTCTCTAGAAGGAATCAATAGCAGAATAACTGAGGCAAAACAATGAATAACTGACCTGGAAGATAAAATAGTGGAAATAATTACTGCAGAGCAGAATAAAGAAAAAAGAATGAAAAGAATTGAGGACAGTCTCAGAGACTGCTGGGACAACATTAAATGCACCTACGTTCGAATTATAGGTGTCCCAGAAGAAGAAGACAAAAAGAAAGGGTCTGAAAAAATATTTGAGGAGTTTTATAGTTTCAAACTTCCCTATTATGGGAAAGGAAATACTCAATCAAGTCCAGGAAGAGCAGAGAGTCCCATACAGGATAAAACCAAGGAGAAACATGCCAAGACACTTATTAATCAAACTACCAAAAACTAAATACAAAGAAAAAATATTAAAAGCAGCAAGGGAAAAACAACAAATAACATAAAAGGGAATCCGCATAAGGTTAACAGCTGATTTCTCAGCAGAAACTCTGCAAGCCAGAAGGGAGTGGCAGGACATATTTAAAGTGATGAAAGGGAAAAACCTACAACCAAGATTACTCTACCCAGCAAGGATCTCATTCAGATTTCATGGAGAAATTAAAACCTTTACAGACAAGCAAAAGCTAAGAGAATACAGCACCACCAAACCAACATTACAGCAAATGCTAAAGGAACTTCTCTGGGCAGGAAACACAAGAAAAGGAAAAGACCTATAGAAGCAAACTCAAAACAATTAAGAAAAGGGTAATAGGAACATACATATCGATAATTACCTTAAATGTAAATGGATTAAATGCTCCAACCAAAAGACATAGACTGGCTGAAAGGATACAAAGACAAGACCCATATATATGCTGTCTATAAGAGACCCACTTCAGACCTAGGGACACATACAGACTGAAAGTGAGGGGATGGAAAAAGGTATTCCATGCAAATGGAAATCAAAAGAAAGCTGGAGTAGCTATACACATATCAGATAAAATAGACTTTAAAATAAAGAATGTTACAAGACACAAAGAAGGAAACTATGTAATGATCAAGGGATCAATCCAAGAAGAAGTTTTAACAATTGTAAATATTTATGCACCCACATAGGAGAACCTCAATACATAAGGCAAAATGCTAACACCCATAAAAGGGGAAATTGACAGTAACACAATCATAGTAGGGGACTTTAACACCCCAATTTCACCAATGGACAGATCATCCAAAATGAAAATAAATAAGAAAACACAAGCTTTAAATGACACATTAGACAAGATAGACTTAATTGATATCTATAGGACATTCCACCCAAAAACAACAGAATAAACTTTCTTCTCCAGTGCTTATGGCGAATTCTCCAGGATAGATCATATCTTGGGTCACAAATCAAGCCTTGGTAAATTTAAGAAAACGAAAGTCATATCAAGTAACTTTTCTGACCACAATGCTATAAGACTAGATATAAATTACAAGAAAAAAACTGAAAAAATACAAACACATGGAGGCTAAACAATACACAATTAAATAATCAAGAGATCACTGAATAAATCAAAGAGGAAATCAAAAATACCTCGAAATAAATGACAATGAAAACACAACAACCCAAAACCTATGGGATGCAACAAAAGCAGTTCTGAGAGGGAAGTTTATAGCAATACAATCCTACCTCAAGAAACAAGAAAAATCTCAAAAAAGCAACCTAACCTCATACCTAAAGCAATTAGAGACAGAAAAACAAAAACCCCCCAAAGTTTGCAGAAAGAAAAAAATCATAAAGATCAGATCAGAAATAAATGAAAAAGAAATTAAGGAAAGTACAGCAAAGATCAATAAAACCAAAAGCTTGTTCTTTGAGAAGATAAATAAAATTGATAAAACATTAGCCAGACTCATCAAGAAAAAAAGGGAGAAGACTCAAATCAATAGAATTAGAAATGAAAAAGAAGTAACAACTGACAGTGAAGAAATACAAAGTATAATGAGAGATTACTACAAGCAATTATATGCCAACAAAATGGACAACCTGGAAGGAATGGACAAATTCTTAGAATAGCACAACCTTCCAAGACTGAACCAGGAAGAAATAGAAAATATAAACAGACCAATCACAAGCACTGAAATTGAAACTGTGATTAAAAGTCTTCCAAGAAACAAAAGCCCAGGACCAGATCACTTCACAAGTGAATTCTATCAAACATTTAGAGAAGAGCTAACACCTATCCTTCTCAAACTCTTCCAAAATATAGCAGAAGGAGGAACACACCCAAACTCATTCTACAAGGCCACCATCACCCTAATACCAAAACCAGACAAAGATGTCACAAAAAAGAAAACTACAGGCCAATATCACTGGTGAACACAGACACCAAAAACCTCAACAAAATACTAGCAAACAGAATCCAACAGCACAGTAAAAGGATCAGACACCATGAGCAAATGGGGTTTATCCTAGGAATGCAAGGATTCTTCAGTATACACAAATCAATCAATGTGATACACCATATTAACAAATTGAAGGATAAAACCACATAATCATCTCAATAGATGCAGAAAAGCTTTCAACAAAATTCAACACCCACTGATGATAAAAACCTCCAGAAAGTAGGCATAGACGGAACTTACCTCAACATAATAAAGGCCATAGATGACAAACCCACAGCCAACATCATTCTCAATGGTGAAAAACTGAAACCATTTCTACTAAGATCAGGAATAAGACAAGGTTGCCCACTCTCATCACTATTATTCAACATAGTTTTGGAAGTTTTAGCCACAGCAATCAGAGAAGAAAAAGAAATAAAAAGAATCCAAATTGGAAAAGAAGAAGTAAAACTGTCTCTGTTTACAGATGACATCACACTATACATAGAGAATCCTAAAGATGCCACCAGAAAACTACTAGAGCTAATTAATGAATTTGGTAAAGTAGCAGGATACAAAATTAATACACAGAAATCTGTTGCATTCCTATACACTAATGATGAAAAATCTGAAAGAGAAATTAAGAAAACACTCCCATTTACCATTGCAACAAAAGGAATAAAATACCTAGGAATGAACCTACTTAAGGAGACAAAAGACCTGTATGCAGAAAACTATAAGACACTGATGAAAGAAATTAAAGATGATACAAATAGATGGAGAGATATACCATGTTCTTGGATTGGAAGAATCAACATTGTGAAAATGACTCTACTACCCAAAGCAATCTACAGATTCAATGCAATCCCTATCAAACGACCAATGGCATTTTTCACAGAACTGGAAAAAAAATTTCACAATTTGTGTGGAAATGCAGAAGACCCTGAATAGCCAAAGCAAACTTGAGAAAGAAAAATGGAGCTGGAGGAATCAGGCTCTGACTTTAGACTATACTACAAAGCTACAGTAATCAAGACAGTATGGTATTGGCACAGAAACAAAAATACTGATCAATGGAACAGGATAGATAGGTCAGAGATAAACCCATGCACATATGGTCACCTTATCTTTGATAAAGGAGGCAAGAATATATAATGGAGAAAGACAGCCTCTTCAATATGTGGTGCTGGGAAAACTAGACAGCTACATGTATAAGAATGAAATTAGAACATTTCCTAACACCTTATACAAAAATAAACTCAAAATGGATTAAAGACCTAAATGTAGGGGCAGACACTATAAAACTCTTAGAGGAAAACATAGGCAGAACATTCTATCACATAAATCACAGCAAGATCCTCTTTGACCCACCTCCTAGAGAAATGGAAATAAAAACCAAAATAAACAAATGGGACGCAATGAAGCTTAAAAGCTTTTGCACAGCAAAGGAAACCATAAACAAGACAAAAAGACAACCCTCAGAATGAGAGAAAATATTTGCAAATGAATCAATGGACAAACGAAGAATCTCCAAAATATACAAGCAGCTCATGCAGTTCAATATCAAAAAAACAAAGAACCAAATCCAAAAAAGGGCAGAAGACCTAAATAGACATTTCTCCAAAGAAGATATACAGATTGCCAACAAACACATGAAAGGATTCTCAGCATTGCTAATCATTACAGAAATGCAAATCAAAACTAGAATGAAGTATCACCTCACACCAGTCAGAATGGCCATCATCAAAAAATCTACAAACAATAAATGCTGGAGAGGGTGTGGAGAACAGGGAACCCTCTTGCACTGTTGGTGGGAATGTAAATTGATACAGCCACTACGCAGAACAGTATGGAGGTTTCTTAAAAAACCAAAAATAGAACTACTATACAACCCAGCAATTCCACTACTGGGCACATACCCTGAGAAAACTATAATTCAAAGAGTCATGTACCACAATGTTCATTGCAGCTCTGTTTACAATAGCCAGGACATGGGAGCAACCTAAGTGTCCATCAACAGATGAATGGATAAAGATGTGGTACATATACACAATGGAATATTACTCAGCCATAAAAAGAAACGAAATTGAGTTATTTGTAGTGAGGTGGATGGACCTAGAGTCTGTCATACAGAGTGAAGTAAGTCAGAAAGAGAAAAACAAATACTGTATGCTAACACGTATATAAGGAATCTAAAAAAAAAAGGTTCTGAAGAACTTAGGAGTAGGACAGGAATAAAGACGCAGACGTAGAGAATGGACTTGAGGACACGGGGAGGAGGAAGGGTAAGCTGGGACGAAGTGAGAGAGTGGCATGGACATATATACACTACCAAATGTAAAACAGATAGCTAGTGGGAAGCAGCCGCATAGCACAGGGACATCAGCTCAGTGCTTTGTGTCCACCTACAGGGGTGGGATAAGGAGGGTGGGAGGGAGACACAAGAGGGAGGAGATATGGGGATATATGTATACGTATAGCTGATTCAGTTTGTTATACAGCAGAAACTAACACACCATTGTAAGGCAATTATACTCCAATAAAGATATTTTTTTAAAAATGTAATAACTTTCAAATAATTTTCACATTTTCAGAAATTTATGATGGAAAAAACTCTAGGGAAGTTTGCTTGGTGAATTATAAGCACAAATTTATAGTTATTATAATTCCAAGAAAATTTGAAAGATTCAATAGTTTTTCAAAAGATTTTAATCAGTGATGATGTCTTCTTGGAGGGTGAAAATGATTGTTAAATATTAATGTGCTAACCTATATCTGTAAGTACAATTAAAATTATGCTGAGTTGGAAAAAACAAAAAAGAAATGTGAGTCCATATCCTGTGCGAATAATACATTATGGAGAGATCACTAACAAATAGCTTTTGCAGTATTCTAGGCAAAACATTATTAGCGTTTGATACAGGTTTGGGAGAAAGATTAGGAATTTTGTTCTTTTATCTCATAAATTTCAGTTTATACACTCTTCTAATTTGACCCCATTTGTAGCCTCCATTTATTTCCTTCAAATTCACAGTCAAACTGCTCAAATGAGTTGATTACATATGCAGTATCCTCACTCTCATCTCCTATTCAATATGGAAACTGCATAATTTCACACTCACCACTGGTTAGAATCACAAGATACCTCCACACTACAAAATTCATTGAATTATTTTCCATCTTCTTATTTCACATCTAAACTGCATTTGACTAAGTTGACCAATGATTCATTCAACAAATGCATTTTTCATCCAATAAACCCATATTGAGCTTCTACTATGTAACATTCATTGCATTATATGTTTTACTAGGTATACAAAAAAGACATGAGTTTAGTGGTTGAAACAAACAGTCATCAAAGAGTCATATAAACAAATGAAAAATTTCAAGTGAAATTAATTTTATGAAAATTACTGGGAACTCATTTTCTCAAGAGAATCAACATGTTCATCTCTTGACTATCATCACATCATATTCTCCTACATCCCTGGCTGCTCTTGACATCTATCTATCTATCTCTATCTATCATCTTCCATCCATCTATTCATCTATCTTATTCAAATCACAAAGAGTTCAAAGGTAATAGGGAATAAGAAATTGGAGGCAATGAGTATATAAGTAATTTGAAAGAGAAGAGACTGGGTGACAGGATTTTAAAAATGTTTTTAAAGAACAGAGGAAATCTGATGTTCCATAGAGAAGGCAGGGGAAAGATTGAAGATGCAAGAAAAGAAGTTTACTGTTGATAGAAGAAAGACATAGGCAAGATGAGATACTACTTAGTAAGGGCAGAGGTGAATGGATGCTTCATTTTATAAAGAAAAACAACTCATAATCTGTAACAAGAGGAAAGATACCAAAGTGCTAAATTTTTATTTTACAACTATAGTAATATGGTATGGTAAAAACATTAATGAGTAACATTAGGCAAATGTTGACTGAAGTAGAATTATAATTTAATTAATAACATTAGAGCAAATTATTATTTTGAACTGGGCAAGCCCCAAACAATAACAATTAGATTTTAATCTATTTGCCTCTTCAAAAGATGAAGCTAGTCTATGAAAGTGTCTCATATTCAACTCTCTCTGCAACAATGCTGTGAACAACTGAATTCAATACTCAAAACAAAACCCACCCACTCCCATTTTAACAAAGATTGTGCTGACAGATTCACTTTTTGAACAATTTTCTCAATTATTCTTAAATATCGCAGATTTCATTATTGATTCTGAATTTGTTTTCTGTATTTGTTGATTGGTTGGTTGGTTGGTTGATTAACTAGGTAACACTAAACTCTATATTTTTTCCTTCTTTTGTTTTCTATCTATTGTTTCCTTCCCTGCATGCATACACATGCGTACACACACACACACACTGAATCGTTTTCTAATTTCTGAGGTTAAATGTTTGGTCCATTTATTTTCTTTCTTTATCCTTTAATGTATAACACATTTAAAGCAATGTATTTATCTCCAGGTATAGATTTTATTATAACAAGTTTATTTTTATATATAATGTAATTTCTCCTCAAAAAATATTGTCTGTAAATATAATTTGACCTAATCTATGCAACAATAGTAGTTTAAGGTAGTTTAAGTAGTTTAAACCTTTCATCTCCAAAGTGTAGAGTACTTTTATATATTTATATTTTTGCTTCATCATAATCTAAGAACTTCCCTGAGTGATGTCTGCCTTTTTTCAAATTTATATGCAGCCTAGTTTATGATCATACTTTGCATTTTTTCTAATGGAACTTAAAATAATTATTCTTTCTATGGTAAAAACTACCTATATGTGAACATTTATAAATATGCTCATCAGATATGCTTATCTGCTTATCAGATTACAAATGGTAATCTCTTAGTAAAGTTAAGAGATTTTTTCTTTATGCAACTTTGTTATTTATACATGTTAATATATATCTTATTTTTGTATCTTTTGCTTCCTGTATAGGTTCTCGATTCATACAGATTTATGACTATTTATGATGCTATATAGCCTTACTTTAAAGGTATTAATACAAGTAGAATGCATTTTAACTTTGTCTTTTAACTCAATCTGATAATATCTAACTTTTAATTCAGTGATAAACAGTTTCATTGACCTAACATATGCTTGGTATTATTTGTTTATTATACATCTTTATTATATTTTTGTCATTTTTTTGTTGTTTATTATTTCCTTTATTTCTCTCTCATCATGTGAATCATATTTAATTTTATTTTCCTATTGAGTACTAAATTTTATTGGTATGAAACTAGTTGACTATTAAATAGGAGATCTAGATAGTTTTAAATTATCAAAGTTAAGGGAAAAATCAGTACTGCTTTCCCCATTACATAAAAAAGATTTTAATTGTTAATTTTTATTATACTCTTGTTCAATTAATACAGACCTGTGAATAATATTTTTCAGAAAGGGTATATATGAGGATATCTTTCTAGTATTTTGACATATGCTTCCAAATTTGGGTGAGATGCAGCCTTCTTTGTATAATTCTGTATATCCTCACCTGTTAGTATTAAATATTAGATGAATAAGGTTAGTGTGATTTTTATTTCTGCTGATTCTTCTTTGGTTATTATATAATTTGTTCTGGTTTCTTCTGAGGGAACATCTATTAATTCAATATGTTACCATATATGTCTTACTCTTCACTATCTTTCTTCATTTTCATCTTTCATTTTTATACATCTATGCGGCTTCTTCAAACTTGTGTTTAGAGCAATAATTTGATTTCCTGCAATACCAATTATGTTCTTTCAATGTCTTTAATGTATCAATTCAATTATTAAACTTTGTCTTTCCTTGAAACATTTTTTTATTTCTATAAGATTCCACTATATATAAATTATATATTCCATTTCTATGCATGCCATATATACATATGACCCTTATCTATTATGCACTTATCACTTCCTTTTCTAGTTTTATATAGGCCAAGTCTTGTTGAGTTTTATTAATAACAAGTAATATATATTCCTCTAGTAAACAATTTTTAGAGATAAAAGTTTCATTTCCTTAAAGTGCTTGTTTTCCTTTATATTATGGAATTTTCTTCCCTATTACCTCTAGATCTTTTTTCTTTTTCTTTCTTTTTCTTTCCTCATCCCTAAACAAGGAGAAATCTATTCAGACTTGGTCTTTTCTCTGACAATGTGTGTAGAGTATATAGTCTGAAATTTGACTTACAAGATAGCAGATTTACCTCTCAACTCCAGACCTGGAGGGGCTCAGTTTGTTTCCTATAGATATTTATATAATGTGGCTCTGCTGGTCTAGTATGGGAGACCTCCAGTCTCAACAATCAAGTTCTCTAAATAGACCTGAATCAGATATAATTTTTCTTTGGCCAGATATAACACCTGAAAGACAGAGTTTCCCTCCACTTTAAAATGTTGATAGGTATCCCACCATCTCTGTCTCATCCTCTCCCACTGCCAAGTACAACAAAGTTTCTAAGATGGCCACACATCTCAAAATGTACTTGTTATTATCCACACCCCTACCTAGATATGCTGCTGTCCTCATACAGATATAAAAAGAAAAGAACTAAGGGATATAAGGCTAGAGAGTACTGAGGACAGACTGGTTTAGTCAGTTAAAGTCTTTCTCTGATTCTACAATTCCAATACTCTTGAAAAATCTTTTTTTTTTGAATATTCATGAGTATTCTGTATTACCTGAGGTAACACAAAAGACCATATTATAAAATCAGACTCATAGGCATCAAGATCTTACCCAGCAACAACTTTTACTAATAGTTCCAAGAATACAAGCAATATGAGTTCTGGGGCCTCTACCACAGCTACCCAGGCCCTTTCTTCCAGCACGCCAAGCACACAAGCATGGTGTAGCCCAGTTTAACAGATGAGATTTCCAAATAACTTATGTCACCTCACTTACCTAGAAGGTGACATTTGGGTTGTAAAACATGTCCATTTTATAATAAAATAATTTCATACCTTATGTGACATTTTCAAGGAGCCATGCTCCAATAATCCATAGATTCCATAGATGTTTACCCTAAGCAATCCTAGAAACTAGGTATATCTCATTAAAAGCATTCCATAGATAGGTGACACTCCTGCCAGCAAAGACTATTTGGTTTGTTTGGCAGTCTATTATTAGTTTGTATATAAGGAGATCAGACCCAATCTCTTGCCTTCTCCCCCTCTTCACCTCAGAAGTGTCCTGTCTGCCTCCCAAGCCCACTCGCCAAAGTGAGTGAATGGACTACAGACATGTTGTTTAACCATTCATGTCTTAGTATTAAGGGATTTGGGGATAGGCATGGTATCTCTTATATATTATCAATAAAGGGACTTTTCAAAACCATACTTCTGATTGTTTTTTATACTTGTTTGTTTTTCCATCATCTAAAGATAAAGCGGAAACTCCAGAATGTAACATCAGTGGCCCTCTACAATCTGTTGCTAACCAACCTACATAGCCTCAACTTCTGCTTCTCTCAAGCACATTATGATTTTGCACATTCTGTACTTCCTACTCCAAACCCAGCAAGTTCTTTCATGTATTTCCTCTTGCTTTCTCTCTTGTCCTGACACACAGTAGGCCCTCAGTAACGGTTGGCCAACTTGAGCTTGGATGCTTATCTACAATAAGGCAAGAACTATTTAGTAACCCAGAGAACATTTAGTAACCCAAGAACATTTAGTAACCCAGAGAAATAAAACTATATTCTAAAGAGTTACAAGGAACAAGGATACACTGTTAATAAGCCTGAAATATTATCAAATTTACCTTGTTAGTAACTGGAAGAAAAGTGAATTAAGCTGATCACTTTAATTGAAAATGAAATCAGACCAAACCTAATTATACTGTCATACAACACAGACCCTCCACACAATGAAAACATTTGTCCTACTGTTGCAGACCTTGTAAACACTGCCAGTACTCTGGTAATGCCTCATTTCCCTCAGGCTTTTCCAAATACAGCAGAATTTATCGATGCATACAGTGAGGTCAGGTAATGAATTTTCAAGGTCATTTTGCAAATAGGAGTAAACAGTTTCTCTTGACTCCTCCTAGATGTCTCTGCATAATGGGTTGCTTCTGCTGAATTCATTAACTTTCTCACCATGCTGTAAACCAACTAATTTTTCTGCCTACCCTCATTATAATCTACATTTATATGACCCATATTAAACGTTGGAAACACTCTAAGAATTTTGCCTCACTAATCCACAAAATAACTTTTTGAAGAAAACAGAGAGAGCTGTCACATTTCCCTTTTTATCCTTGAGGATGAAGAGCTGTGAATAAGTTTGCTTTGGGTCTATAAAATGAATCAAGGGCCCAAGTTCCTGAAATAGAGTTTGCTACTCCTCTATCCGGGTCTAAAATTTTACATAAACATTTACAGAATATTTTCCCTTGGGCTGTTCTTACCATGGGAGCTGCCAGCTTAAAAGAAAAAAAAAAAAAAAAAGGATAATCACATTGTGTGCACAACATGTAAGCCCATCAGAACGACATTTTGAAGGGAAGTATTGCCTTTTGATATCCAATCTTTCCAGGCAAGTTTGCAGAGAGAGGTTGTACCAGATCACGAGGGTCTGGGTTTTAGTGCCAGAGTCCAGAATTTATTTTAGGAACATTAACAAGTCTTTGCAGAGTTTAGAAGATAAATTCTATAATTAGAATTCTGTGGTGATGTGAAGGATGGACTGAAAGAATGGAAGAAAATGAAAGGCAAGGAGTTCAGATAGAATGTTACTAAAATTGCCTCAACGTGAAACAATGAAGGCTTAATGATACATAATAATACTAAAAGCAGAATCTGAGACACAGTTCACAGAGTGGGTTAGCCATCATCCTTCTCATCCTGGTGCTGTGTATGTCTCCACTGCCTTCCTCCAAAATCAAAGGAAAATATTACCATGGACAGGTTACTGTGTGATCTCACTTCTTTTTCCAATTTTCTGCTGAACACATTCCATAATAATCAAAATCACCTAGAATAAAATTTGGGTAAGATATTCACCATAATACTTCAGGAAATCTTCATAAAGCATAGAGCAAAAAGCATAACTTTAAAACTTTTTTAAGAAGAAATGTTAAAACAACCATGTACATAGAACTCTCAAAAGTGTTTCTACTGTACACCCATCCATCTCAGGTCTTACAGCTTAGATATCCTCCCAGTTTCTTTTTTTCCTTAAATGGTGTTTCAATTCTCAAAATATTATAACTATAAATAGCCCAAATATTTGTTTAAAATGCTAACCTGGATTTTAAAACAATTATATTATCTTAATTAGAAGTGACCATTTTTAGCAACAAAACACCCTGAATACATATTAAAAGTCCAGAATCGATACCCAAGAGCTAAAAATAAATATCTAATGGTGACTGTAAAACACTGATTTTATTCAGAGTATTGACTATGCTGTGTAAAGTGCATTCTTGCTTCATTTTATATCAACCACATCCGGAAAATTGCACAGATTGAGAATGCCATCCTCAGCCTCAAAGAGAATAGATTTGGCCTCAAATGTAAACTCTGGCTTACCTTGCCTCGTCAAAAAGATTGCAGCTTAAAGGTTTTGCTCAATTAGCAGCATCCTTGTCTATTTAAAACACAGCATGTAGAAGCTGAGCTTCAGGTTAACCAAACAACCATCTTAAAAAACCGTCAGCACAAAAATGTTATAATCCCTGTTTCACTTGCAAAGTTTTCTAGGAATTAAGTCTTCTGGTGATTGTGACTATGTGTTATTATATTTGAGTTTGATTCATTAGCATTCCTTTGAAAAGTCAACACAAAAACATTAACACAGCCAATTTTCTAACCACTTGCTCTCTCACACCACACACATACCTACAAACACTTCTCTAATTCTCTCCTCTTCACTCCACTCCAGCCACACTGGGTTCCTTGCTTATTTTCAAACATACAGACACACTGCCATTTATGAACCTTTGTCCTTGCCATTCCCTATGTCTGGGATCTTCTCCCATTTGTATATGGCTTGTCCTCAAGCTCTTTCAGGTCTTTGCCAAAATGGCACCTTTTCATTGATAGCCTCTCTGATCGCCCTCATGAAAACTGAACCCCATCCTCAGCTATCCCAATTCCTGCTCTTTCTTTCTTAACAGAAGATATCAACATCTATTATACCATATAGAGTGTGTTGTTCAGTTTATCGTGTGCATCCCCTTTCTATAACGTTATCTCTACAAGGGCAGGGTTTTGGGTTGTTTGTGCTCCCTAGATCTTCATTACCCATGATAGTGCCTGGTAAATTGCAGGCACTCAATAAATATGTGCCATTAAATGAATGGAAGTAGTTCCATGGATTCTTTTTTTCTGAATCCATTTTTTCCCTAGCAAATGCAAGCTAAAGTTGCCTTCAAGTCTAAACCAAAGGAATGACTACTGAAGTCACAGAGCCTAATGACTTTCAAATACGGAAGTATCAAAGTTACCAGTTGGCCTCTGTAAGTTATTTTATTTATGCCCTTACAATTACTGTTAATACATTACCAGAAAAAAAAATCTTACAATTAATATGTCATAGACTGTCTTGGTCAGCTCAGGCTGCCATAATAAAATACTACAGATGGGGTTACTTAAACAACAGAAATTTATTTTCTCATGATTCTAGAGGTTAGAAATCCAAAATCAAGATGCCAGCATAATTAGGTTCTGGTGAAGCTCCTCCCTGGCTTACAGATAGATAGCCACCTTTTTGCTGTGTCCTCACAGCAAGAGAGACAGCAAGCTCTCGGGTGTCTCTCCTTATAAGTACACTAATACCATCGTGAGTTTCCGACCCTCCTGACCTCATCTAAACCTAACTGTCCCCCAAAGACCCCATCACCAAACACCATCACTTTCTGGGTTAGGGCTTCAACAAATGAATTTTGGGGAGGAACACAACTCAGTCCCTAGCATTAACTCACAAAGAGTATAGAAGATGGTGCAAAACATTTCTTAACTTGTTTCATCAAACTGTCTTTCAAAGTTGGCTTCAGATGGGTGTCTCTTTTCTCCTTTCCCCCCAGTTTTTTTGTCTTCGCCATTCCCCAGGTACAACAGACAGTTATTTTGTTTTTGTTTTTGATCCAACTATCCTGTTCCCACCCATCCTGGATTCTTTCCCTGAGGTCAAGGTTGATGATTTCATCCATTTATCAATGGTGACATGAATTCTTACATTTCTTAGATTTTCACTCTCTTTGGAGTGAAAGGCCCTTAATAAAACAAAGTCTTCTTGGGCTAATGTTGAACCCCTCTAATAGCAGAACTTGATGAATTATCATGCTAAATTGATAATTATATTTTACTCAATTTTATTTTAAAAATTTTACCTAGATAAGAGAGAATGAATGTGGGAGACAGAACAATTTATCCTAACTCATGGGTTTAACTGCCAATTTATAGACCTTCAGTCAAAAATTAAGAACATAAAAAATGTATTTAACATCGCTAAAATAAGAATCTATGAAAGTAAAAAGAAAAAAAAATGAGGATAGGTTAAGAAACCTCTGGGACAACATCAGGAGTACTAACACTTGCATCATTATAGGGGTCCCAGAAGGAGAAGAGAAAGGGGCAGAGAACATTTTTGAAAATGCAATACCTAACAACTTCCCTAACCTGGGAAAGGAAACAGACATACAAGTAGAAGAAGCGTAGAGAGTCCCGAACAGGATCAACCCAAAGAGCAACCACAAAAAGAGACACTGTAATTAAAACTGCAAAAATTAAAGATAAAGAGACAATAGTAAAAGCAACAAGTCACATACAAGGAAACTCCAGTGAGGTTATCAAATGAATTCTTCAGCAGAAACCCTGCAGACCAATGGGAGAGGCATGATAATTTAAAGAGATAAAAGGGAAAAACCTACAACCAAGAATACTCTATCTGGTAAGGCTTTCATTCAGATTTAATGGAGAGATCAAAAGTTTTACAGACAAGCAAAAGTTAGAAAAGTTCAGCACCACCATCCAGCTTTACAAGATATGTTAAAAAGACTTCTCTAAGAGAAAACAAAAAGGTCATGACTAGAAATATGAAAATTACAAAAAGAAAAATCTAACTGGTAAAGGCAAGTACACAGTAAAAGTAATGAATCAATCACATATAAAGCTAGTATAAAGCTTAGAAGACAAAAGTGGTAAAATCATCTCTAGCAACAATATGTAGTTAAGGGAAACACAAAACAAAAAGAGGTTAAATATGATATCAAAACCTGTAAACATGGGGGGTGGGGTAAAAATGCAGGGTTGTTAAAATGTGTTTGAGCTTAAGAAATCAGCAACTTAAAATAATCATATATATATACACACACACACATACATATTGCTATATGTAAACTTCATGTTAACCACATGGTAAACTAAAACTCTATAATGGATACACACACACAAAAGTAGAAAAGAATCTAAAGATAACACTAAAGACAGTCATCAAACCACAAGGGAAAAGAGCAAAAGAAGAAGAAACAAAAAAGAACTACAAAAACAACCCCAAAGCAATAAACAAAATAGCAACATACATGTCAGTAATTACTTGAAATGCAAATGACCTAAATGCTCCAATCAAAAGACATAGAGTGGCTGAATGGATTCAAAAGCAAGACCTGCATATATGCTGCCTACAGGAGACTCACTTCATATCTAAAGACACACACAGACTGAAAGTGTCCATTAAAATGAAAATCAAAAGAAAACCAGGGTAGTAATATTTATATCAGAATAGACTTTAAAACAAAGATTGCAACAAGAAACAAAGAAGGACATTACATAATGATCAAGGCATCAATCCGAGAAGAAGATATAACAATTGTAAATATAAATGCACCCAACATAGGAGAACCCAAAAACATGAAGCAAATATTAACAGACCTAAAGGGAGAAATTGACAGTAACACAATAATAGTAAAGGACTTCAACACCCCACTTGCATAAATGAACAGATTATCCAGACAGAAAATCAATAAGGAAATACTGACCTTAAAAGGCAAAGTAGAATGGACAGATTTAATAGATATATACAGAACATTCCATCCAAAAGCAGCAGAATATACATGGAACATTCTCCAGGATAGGGCACATGCTAGGCCACAAAACAAGCCTCAGTAAATTTAAGAAAATTGAATCATATCAAGCATCTGTTCTGACCACAATGCTGTAACTAAAAATCAACTACAAGAAAAAAACTGCAAAAATCATAAACATGTGGAGCTAAACAATATGCTCCTAAACAATGGATCACTGAAGAAACCAAAGGAGAAATAAAAAATAACTGGAGACAAATGAAAATGAAAACACAATGATCCAAAATCTATGGGATGCTGTAAAGTAGTTCTAGGAGGTAAGGTTATACCAATACAAGCCAACTCAGGAAACAAGAAAAACCTCAAGTAAACAACCTACCTTTACCCCTAAAGGAACTAGAAAAAGAAGAACAAACAAAACTCAAAGTTAGTAGAAGGAAAGAAATTATAAAGAACAGAGCGGAAATAAAGAGACTAATAAAGCAATAAAAGGGATCAAGGAATCTAAGAGGTGCTTCCTTGAAAATATAAACAAAATATATAAATATTTAGCAAGCCTCATTGAGAAAAAAAAGAGAGGGCCCAAGTCAATAAAATCAGAAATGAAAAAGGAGACTTTACAACCAACATCACAGAAACACAAAGGATCATAACAGACTACTAATTATAGGCTAATAAAATAGACAGTCTAGAAGAAATAAAACAATTCTTACAAGAAATTAACAATTCCTAGAAATGTAAAACCTCCCAAGACTTCAGAAAAAAATAGAAAATATGAACAGACCAATTATCAGTAATGAAATTGAATTGGTAATTTAAAAAACTCCTAAAAAAAAAGTGAAGGACCAGATGGCTTCACACATATGAATTTTACCATACATTTAGAGAAGAGTTAACAATTATCCACTAGCTATTCCAAAAAACTGCAGAGGAAGAAACCATTCCAAACTCATTTTACAAGGCCACCATCACCCTGATACCAAAAACCAATAAAAGATATCACACACACAAAAAATTACAGGCCAATATTACTGATGAACATAGATACAAAACATCCTCAACAAAATATTAGCAAACGGAATTTAACAATACATTGAAAGGATTGTACACCATGATCAAGTGGGATTTATCTCAGGGATGCAAGGATGGTTCAATATCCACATATGAACTGATGTGTTACACTTCATTTACAAATTGAATAAAAATCATATGATAATCTCTATAGAAACAGAAAATGTTTTTGACAAAATTCAGCATCCATTTATGATAAAAACGCTCCAGAAAGTGGGCATAGAGGAAACATACTTCAACATAACAAAGGCCATATATGACAAACCCACAGCTAACATCATACTCAATGGTGAAAAGCTGAAAGCATTTCCTCTAAGATCAGGATTAAGACAAGGATGCCCACTCTTGCCACATGTACTCAGCATAGTACTGGAAGTCCAGGCCAGAGCAATCATACAAGAAAAATAAATAAAAATAATCCAAATTGGAAAAGAAGTAAAACTGTCACCGTTTGCAGATGACATTATACCAATACTATGCATAGACAATCCTAAAGACATTACCAAAACACTGCTAGAATTCTTCAGTAAATCCAGTAAAGTTACAAGACACAAAATTAATATACAGAAATCTATTGCATTTCTATACACTAACAACACACTATCAGAAAGAGAAATTAAGAAAACAATCCCATTTACCATTGTATCAAAAGGAATAAAATATCTAGGAATAAATCTAATCAAGAAGGTAAAAAACCTGTACTCAGAAAACTGTAAGACATTGATGAAAAAAATTGAAGGCAACACAAATAAATGAAAAAATAAACCATGCCCATGGATTGGAAGAATACTGTTAAAATGACCAACCTGAGGCAATCTACAGATTCAATGCAATCCCTATCAAAATACCATGGCATTTTCCACAGAACTAGAAAAATAATTCTAAAATTTGTATGGAAACACAGTGACCCCATATAGCCAAAAAAAAACACTGAGAAAGAACGAAGCTGGAGGTATCACACACACTGCTTTCAAACTATACTACAAAGCCAAAGTAATCAAAACAATATGGTACTGACACAAAAACAGACACATAAGTAAATGGAACAGAATAAAGAGCACAGAAATTAACTCATACTTTTATAGGCAATTAATCTATGACAAAAGAGGCAAGAATATACAGTGGGGAAAAGACAGACTCTTCAATAAATGGTATTTGGGAAAAAACTGAACACCTACATGCAAAAGAATCAACCTGGACTTCTCTCACACACCATGCACAAAAATAAGTTCAAAATGGATTAAGACTTAAACGTAAGACCAGAAACCATAGGTCTTAAAAGAAAACACAGCAGTATGCTCTTTGACACCAGTCTTAGTAATATTTTTTGTGTATGTCTCCTCAGGCAAAGGAAACAAAAGCAAAAATCAGCAAATGGGACTATATCAAACTAAAAAGTTTGATACAGCAAGGAAATCATCAACAAAACAAAAAAGGCCATGTACTGAATGGGAGAAGATATTTACAAGTGATAGATTTGATAAGGGATTAATATCCAAAATATACAAAGAACTCATATACAACTCAACATAAAAAAAACAACAACAACAGCAATTAAAAATGGGCAGAGGATCCGAATAGACGTTTTCCCAGAGAAGACTCAGGTGGCCAACAAGCACACGAAAAGATGCCCAGCATCACTAATCATCAGGGAAATGCAAATCAAAACCACAAAAACATTTCACCTTATACCTGTCAGAGTAGTTATTATCAAAAAGATAGAAAATAACAAATGCTGGAGAAGATATGGAGAAAAGGGAACCCTCATGCACTATTGGTGGAAATGTATTTTGGTGCAGCCAAAATTTGGTGTGTACTAAGTATTTGGTGTGTACTAAGGACACCAGTACAGAGATTTCTCCAAAAGTTAAAAATAGAACTACCATACAATTCAGCAATTCTACTCCTCAGTATTTACATGAAGAAAACAAAAACACCAATTACAAAAGAATATACACCCCTATGTTCACCAAAGTATTATTTTAAAAAGTTAAGATATGGAAGCAACC
Organism: Eschrichtius robustus; assembly: GCF_028021215.1. Taxonomy (NCBI): domain Eukaryota; kingdom Metazoa; phylum Chordata; class Mammalia; order Artiodactyla; family Eschrichtiidae; genus Eschrichtius; species Eschrichtius robustus. The sequence goes on from NC_090827.1 coordinate 74,622,897, forward strand.
TAAGTGCCCATCGATAGATGAATGGATAAAGAAGGTGTGGTACATGTATATATAACAACTCTTACTCAGCCATAAATAAGAGTGAAATTTTGCCATTTGCAACAACATGCATTGACCTAGAGGGTATTATGCTAAGTAAAATAAGTCAGACAAAGAAAGACAAACACTGTGTGATTTCACTTATATATGAAATCTAAAATACAAAGTAAATGAACATAACAAAACAGAAACAAAGTTATAGATACAGAGAGTAAACAGGTAGTTGTCTGAGTGGAGAGGAGTGGGAGGCAAGAAAGAAATAGATGAGGGAGATTAAGAGATATAAACTTCCAGTTGCAGAATAAATGAATGGCCAGTATGAAATGTATAATGTAGGGAATATAGTCAATAATTATGTAATATCTTTGATGGTGACATACTGTAACTAGACTTCTCGTGGTGATCATTTTGAAATGTATAGAAATACTGAATCACTTCGTTGTGTTACAGGAACTAACATAGCACTGTATGTCAATTATATTCCAAAAACAAATAAACAAACATAGAAAAAGAGATCATATTTGTGGTTACCAGAGGTCAGGGTTGGGGAGAGAGGAAACTGGATGCAATCAGTCAAAAGGTACAAACTTCCATGTATAAGATAGATAAGTAATAAGATGTAATGTACATGATAAAAATAATTAATTCTGCTATATGTTACATATGAAAGTTGTCAAAAGAGTAAATCCTAAGAGTTCTTATTACAAGCAAAAATATTTTTCCTCTATTTCTTGAATTTTGTATCTATATGAGATGATGGATATTCACTAAACTTATTGTGATAATTATTCAATAACATATGTAAGCCAAGTCATTATGCTGTACACCTTAAATTTAGTGCTGTAGGTCAATTATATCTCAATAAAATTGAAAGAAAAATAAATAAATAAAATAAGAACCCATGGCCCCAGATTTACCCAATCTCTCTATAGAAATCTATAAAATCATATATATTCATTTAGCTTTCTTTTTCTGCTCATCAATTCTACCTTGGCAAGATATAAATCATACACTTCTCATTACTTGATAACAATACAACTATTCCAAAGAATTGGAAAAGGTAGCAATAAGTTGGAAGACTATTATGTGACTTCTTTGAAGCTTTAGGCTCTTACACAGTTTTGCTTATCTAAGGTAAAATAAGCTTTGCTTTTACTGCTACAGAGACTAACTCATGAAATAATGCAGTTTTTTAACAATATTGACTATTGCTTCCGTGTACCCATTAAGCAGCGATTAAAAGAAATAGACCATCAGACAACTTACGGTCCTTCCTAGGCTGACTCTTATTTTTAACCTTTTATGTCATTTTTGAGGTTCACATCAAGTCAAAATTTTCCATTCATAATGCCAACTATTTCAAATGAAAAGTACGGGTGGATGAGTACTACAAAATGAGTTTCTTATGAGGCCCATCTTTGTGCTCTAATCTGGAGATAAGTGTATTATTGTCAACATTGCCTTTACTTTCAAGAGAAGAGTAGAATTTGAAATCAAACATAATTCTAAAAATCAAGGCTCCATGGGGAAAGTATTTTCAGATGGCGTGTTAGCATTAGGGCTTTTGACAAATTGTTGCTTGTGCGAATGGGACTTAAACTTATACCATTCAAGTAAAGACAAAGGTTCTTGGCAATTCCCATTTTTTATAAAAAAAAAAATAATAAGATATACGGGAACAGGACAAGAGGGAAATCACACAGAAATCATACAGCATTATTATGTTCAATTAGTCCACTTGGATTTTTTTTTCTCCAAGTTTTCCACTGGTGTTAAACTGTTTTAAGAGAATAATAAGGTGCTAAATAGCATCAGTAACAGATCATTAACAACTCTAAATACAGAAACAACATCAAAGACCATTCCAATTTTTCTTCCCTCATTAGTAAACTCTTCTGTTGAAAAATCCTAGTTGAAATTAAGAGCAGTTTTGTTTATAAAGATTGCTAATCTTTGTAAATATCACTATAGTTCAGACCCATTATAAAAAAATTAGAGACAACAAAAATATGAAGATCTCTGTTTAGCTTCTTTCATTGTGCAGAATTTACTTCCCAAATTGCTTTTGGGCACTGACAACAATCTAAATGTTAAATCATTAAGAAATGCTGCTTGAACCTCTCAGCATCTTTATTTATTACAGGTTTTAATTGCAATTCAAGAAGCATTGTAAGATTGATGAAAAGGGGTAAATGGCTGAATGGTACAGTAAATGTCATTGAATTTATTTCATTGGGGGTTTTAAGGTAATTAATCTTACATGGTTAATATCCACAGAGGAGTTGAATTGGAATCATGAACTCCAATCAAGTTTGGAGCTAGACAGGTAATGGAAGATGCAAAGATTTGGGAATCCAAAGACTAATTAGTTATGAAAATCACAATTTATCAAAAGTATTTGATTTGCTCCTAAAGCAACAAAGCCCAGTGGAACCCTTTGTTATAATTTTTTTTTCTCCCCTTTTTATTCTGTGAATTTCTGGTGTTAGCACATACTTAAATGTGCCTAAAATAATCATAAAGGAAAACATGACAGCATAACACAATAAGAAATGCCTGTGAGAGCAACACAGGAAATAACAGAGTTAATAATTTCTGTCCTGATTAGAGGAGTGGTAGGAAAAATATGTTCTGTACTATACATATAGTCATTATAAACCACCAGATTATACCAATCTCCCCTCTGCTTATTGCTTGCATCTCCTATTATTTAGTAACTTCTCAATTTATCGATGCCTTTGGCCCTTACTCCATGATTTTTCCCTCTTTTACTCATATTCATACTAGCTTTCTTTTTTTTTTAACATTAATATAGTACATCCCTGACTTCTCAATTTCTGGATATCCTTGCCATCATCTCAGGTACTTACTTCCTTTGGTAAACTAGCCCTTGCCACCACCACCAACTGCACCATTTCTGAAACCTCTGTTCCAAGAACTCAACATCTCATTCTCCAATCATTTTCTACCTGTTTATTCACTGTATTAATCTGACTAAACACACACACACACACACACACACACACACACACACACACACACACACACAGAGTTAGCCTTATTAGACTCTCCAATCCATTGATTCCACCATTTTTTTTCACCAATAAGAAGAATTTTAAATGTCAGGAGTTGAAAGAGAAGTAAAGTTCAGGCTGATGGACTCATTGTAAGTTATAAATTCTAGAAAATAAGTTAAATGACAAAAGACGAGAGAAGGAAGGAGACTATCAAAAATACATGTTTCTTAATTGCATTCTAGGGAATAGCAATCCCTAACTGTTACTTCTGAAAGCATCTGAACAACATCAAAGGAAGTCTGATCATATAAATCTCATTAAAAAGAGAAAACTACTTTCAAATACAATCTTGGAAGATGTAAAAGAAAAAATAAGGCAGATATGATTTTATTAATAAAAATAAAATAAGCAGAATTAATAAAATATGTGGAGCTTACCTCAGTTTCATACTAAGATATAGGGGCAGTTTAGCTATCAATATTATCCTACTACAATCTGTTCTGATAAGCAAAAGAATAATTTTTGCAATTATGGCCACTTATATCTACATTTTAAATTATCACCCAACAGGAAGACTCACAATCCTTTGAATATCTGTCAGACAAAATTAACAACTCTTTGGCTCAGTCCACATTGTTGAATAGTTTGAAACTATTCTCATCATTTGGGGTGGAACAGCAGTTAATTGTGCTAATGGGAAGCAAGAAATGATGAATAATGAAAGAAGTCATTGGTCGTCCTAAGTGCTAATTCTTAGGGATGTAAATCTAGGCTCATTACAAATATTTTAGACAGATTAAGGCACACTGATGAGCATTTAGTGGTATCAAGTCATAGAATGCAATGTTTGGGAACCTCTGTATTTAAATTATGAAGCTGTGCCATGAGACAAGCACTAAATCTAATGAAGCTCTAGTTTGGATAGTCTTATATTTTATAGTTCATTGCCTTGGCTCTGGGATTTCTTGCCATAGTGACTGGGTCACATTAATGACAGCTAACATTAATGACAGGACAAAGACTATTATTATCACTCTGCAAGATAAAATTTTAATGGATTGTTGAAGAGAAATCAGAGCATAGGAGAACTAATGGCAAGCTAAAGGGAATTTAAACATCACCATTTTAATAAAATCAGTTGGTCTCTTTCTTTATAGTCTTGCCTTTTGTGCAAATTAAAAATGTCCATCTGGAAGATCAAGAATTATTAAGAGAGCAAATGTAGGCATATTAATGATTTTCTAGCCTCTATCGCAGAGAACTTAGACTAAGCACACCTAGAGATGTTTCTCTCTTGACCCTGAAATATAGATTAGATAATACAACCTTCTGCATGTTAGAAAGCTAAGGGATGGTCAATAGTTCATTGAGAAGCTCCAAGTCATAATCTTGAAGGTGTATTCTTGTTGAAGTAGAACACTTCCCTAGGGCTTTCTGACCTATAAATAAATTGAATTTAAGCAGATCAATCACTGCATTTGTAGGAAATGGTAAGAGCATTAGAAATACAAATTTTGCCCTCTACGAACTCATGCCACCAAAAATAAAAGGGTAAAATAAAAATAGGTAAAAGATTTAGACAGAAAAATTTTGGTATCTGTATTGAACAAATAAAACAAATATACTTTCTAAAAGAAACAAAATATTGTCCCTTTACTGCATCTACTTCAACATTATTTAGTGACGTTTACCAAATGTGCGTTCATTTTAAATTTCTTCTTTCTGTGTGTAAGAAATGAAAAAGAGTTTTAAACAAGCATGGTAGAAAGCTTCTAACATGGCCTCTAATGATCCCCATCTCCTTGTATTCACAGACTTATGTAATCCCTTCCTACTAAATAAGCTAGACTTAGTAATTCTCTTCTAATGAATAAGATGTAGCAAAGTGATAGGATGTCACTTCCAAGGAGAAGTTAAAAAATGATGGTGGCTTCCATTTTGCATGCCTCTCTTGCTTTCTTGCTTATTTGCTTAGATGGAAGTTAGTTGTCATATTATAAGCTCATCTATGGGGAGACCCATGTGTCAAGGGCCTTCAGAAACCCTTGAGCCAACAGCAAGAAAGGATTAGAGGTCCACAGCCAAACAATCCCATATGAGGAACTAAATCCTGCCAATAAGCACAGCTTAAAAATAGATTCTTAAACGAGCTTAAAAATAGATTCTCCCTCAGCCAATCCTTCTGATGAGAGCACAGCCCCAGTCAACACCTGGATTGTAGCCTTATGGGCCCCTGAACCAGAAGCACCCAGCTAAGCTGTACCCAGATATCTAATGCACAGAAACTATGAAATATTAATTATTTGTTGTTTTAAGCCTTTAAATTTGGAGTAATTTGTTACACAACAACAAATAACCAATAGAACAAAAAAATCTACTTGCAAGAGACTGTCATTTGGCCCAAGATTTAAAATTTGATTTCAGTTGCATGATAAACTAAATCAAACTGTTTAAAATTAAATGAGATATGTTTTCCAATTTCCTTGAAAATAACATTAGAAAATGAGTACCCATAAAAATATTCATCTTTAGTTAGTTAAGATCTACTATAGAATACTTCAAAAAGTATTTGTAACAACATAAGAAATCATATCCTCATAGCATTAAATGACATCTCTTACATCTTTAATCAGATTTGATAGGATTACTTGAAGCTCAATGATGTCTCTGAAAAGCAAGTAAAGATCCTTGCAGTTTTCAAAAAAATATTGCTTTGATTTTAATTTGTAAATCTGTTAAACTCGCTATTTTTATTACTGCGATATCGTATTTTGTAATACTTTGCAAACACATAGTTAGCATTTATGCAGCCATCTATTTCATAAACATGAAAATTACGTCAAATATATATTTAAGCTCTTTAGAATAGATTTTTTTTAGAGGTTAAAAAGTAATGACTCCTAGACTAATGCCTTACTTTTAAGTTCACATCTATTACCCAGTGCTAGAACTTTCACATTCACAAATAATGAGGTTGATTCAGTAGATGGTAATTATGATATCCTAACATGTGATTTTTACAATTACATACTACTATATTTTTGTGTAAAAATCCAATTCATGTCAACATTTCTGGAAACCTGAAAACTGTAAGCCATTTAATTTTACATAATCATATTAAAAGTGGCAATTTCCTGAAAGCAAAAAGGAAAATGTTTCCATCAAATAAAGATGAGGCACAGAGATATTCTATAACTTTTTCCCAAATGATGAAGAACTGACAATAAAGAACACCAAAAAGAATACAGGTAACAGAAGATGGCATGTTTTAGAAGCAAAAAGCAGAGAATCAAAATATATATTTTGAAAATCTTTAGATAAAATTATGTCCTAACAGTTTTATATATTTCAAATATTTCAAAGTATACTGCCATTACTCTATGTAGGAAGTGTAACTGGTAAGAGCTGTGCCCCATATCTGCATAGGAGAAGATATGTTTCACATGTTCATTATTTCCATTTGGAAGTATCAGCTTTGGGAGCAGTTGAGAAGTAGATAAACAAGCTGATAATCTTGAGCCTTTACATGGTTGACAGGATGTCACTACTTCATGTGAGTGGATCCAATTGCTATATGACACCTCATAATGCAGTGAAATGGTTCAACTAATTCAAAGGATAAACTGAGTTACCCAAAGAAAAATTAAAAGGTCCAAGAACTGGACCACATCCTATGGTGATATGTCTTATGACTTAAAAGATAAAAGAATATACAATAATACTATGTGTTTATGACAAATGGCTCACAGTGCTAAAGAGTAATAAAATCACTAGTTCTTAAACATATTTCTCAGGAATATGTAGGTGTCTATCTCCTTAATTAGTACATTTTGATTTAGTATTCCAAAGGCAAACTATGATGCTTTTTAATAAAACATCTTTTGCATCTGCTGCCAAAAGTAGAGTACTAAGTTAGAAAGACGTCTTAAACTTCAGATCAATAAAAATTGAAAATTATAAGGAAAAGATAACGTAGCTTATATAAATCCTAATAGATTTACATCAGTCAAAGTGTGATCCTGGAGTTCCTGGAGGCCCCAAGACAGTTTTAGAGAACCTGTGACGTTAATAGTTAAAATGAAGATAAATAAAAAACACATATTTCTTATTTTTAATCACTCTCAAGTGTAGTGGACTGTATACGTAAAAATGCTAAGAATATACTGAGGATTTTAAGTATATATACAACTAAAATGTATGACAAAAATAGCACAAAAAGTGCGAGGAAGGAATAGAGCGTATATGGTTGTAAGGTGCTTAGATTAGGTGTGAAGCAGTATGATATCATTTGAAGATAGATTACAATTAATTAAAGATTTCTATCGTAAACCTTAGAGCAACCAATAAAACAAAATACATACAACTTTTTTGGGGGGGTGGTTGTCTTTTTGCTTTTGTTTTTTGGCCATGTCACATAGCATGAGGGATCTTAGTTCCCTGACCAGGGATCGAACCCATGCCCCTTGCAGTGGAAGCACAGAGTCTTAACCACTGGAGCGCCAGGGAAGTCCACAAAACACAACTTTTTAAAAGAGGTCCTTGAGAAAATATTTGAAGAGATTAGAGTTGAAAAATTCCCCAGCATGGGAAAGGAAATAGTCAACCAAGTCCAGGAAGCACAGAGAGTCCCATACAGGATAAACCCAAGGAGAAACAAGCTGAGACACATACTAATCAAATTAAAAAAATTTAAACACAAAGGAAAAATATTAAAAGCAGCAAGGGAAAAGCAAAAAATAACATACAAGGGAATCCAAATAAGGTTAACAGCTGATCTTTCAACAGAAACTCTGCAGGCCAGAAGGGAGTGGCAGGATATATTTAAAGTGATGAAAGGGAACAACCTACAACCAAGATTACTTTACCCAGCAAGGATCTCATTCAAATTTGACAGAGAAATAAAAAGCTTTACAGATAAGCAAAGGTTAAGAGAATTCAGCACCACCAAACCAGCTTTCCAACAAATGCTAAAGGAACTTCTCTGGGCAGGAAACACAAAAGAAGGAAAAGACCTATAGAAACAAACTCAAAACAATTAAGAAAATGGTAATAGGAACATACATATCAATAATTACCTTAAATGTAAATGGATTAAATGCCCCAACCAAAAGACACAGACTGGCTGAATGGATACAAAAACAAGACCCATATATATGCTGTCTACAAGAGAGCCACTTCAGACCTACGGACACATACAGACTGAAAGTGAGAGGATGGAAAAAGATATTCCATGCAAATGCAAATCAAAAGAAAGCTGGAGTAGCAATATTCATATCAGACAAAATAGACTTTAAAATAAAGACTATTATAAGACACAAGGAAAGACACTACTTAATGACCAAGGGATCAATCCAAGAAGAAGATACACTAATTGTAAATATTTATGCACCTAACATAGAAGCAACTCAATACATGAGGCAAAAGCTAACAGCCATAACAGGGGAAACTGACAGTAACACAGTAACAGTAGGGAACTTTAACACCCCACTTACAAAAATGGACAGATCATCCAAACATAAAATAGATAAGGAAATACAAGCTTTAAATGACACATTAGACCAGATTGACTTAACTGATATTTATAGGGCATTCCACCCAAAAGCAGCAGACTACACTTTCTTCTCAAGTGCACACGGAACATTCTCCAGGACAGATCACATCTTGGGTCACAAATCAAGCCTCGGTAAATTTAAAAAACTTGAAATCATATCAAGTATCTTTTCCGACCACAGTGCTATGAGACTAGATATCAATTACAGGAAAAAAAAACTGTATAAATTACAAAAACATGGAGGCTAAACAATACACAGCTAAATAAACAAGAAACACTGAAGAAATCAAGGAGGAAATTTTTAAAAATCTAGAAACAAATGACAATGAAAACAACATGACACAAAAGCTACGGGATGCAGCCAAAGCAGTTCTAAGAAGGAAGTTTATAGCAGTACAATCCTACCTCAAGAAACAAGAAAAATCTCACATAAACAACCTAACCTTACACCTAAAGCAATTAGAGAAAGATGAACAAAACAACCCCAAAGTTACCAGAAGGAAATAAACCATAAAGATGAGATGAGAAATAAATGAAAAAGTAATGAAGGAAACAATAGCAAGATCAATACAACTAAACGCTGGTTCTTTGAGAAGATAAACAAAATTGATAAACCAGTAGCCAGACTCATCAGGAAAAAAAGGGAGAAGACTCACATCAACATAATTAGAAATGAAAAAGGAGAAATAACAACTGACACCACAGAAATACAAAGAATCATGAGAAACTACTACAAGCAAATATATGCCAATAAAATGGACAACCTGGAAGAAATGCACAAATGCTTAGAAAAGAACAAACTTCCAAGACTGAACAGGGAGAAATAGAAAATATGAATAGACGAATCACAAGCACTGAAATTGAAACTGTGATTAAAAATCTTCCAACAAACAAAAGCCAAGGACCAGATGGTTTCACAGGCGAATTCTATCAAACATCTAGAGAAGAGCTAACACCTATCCTTCTCAAACTCTTCCAAAATACAGCAGAGGGAGGAACACACTCAAACTCGTTCTATGAGGCCACCATCACCCTGATACCAAAACCAGAGAAAGATGTCACAAAAAAAGAAAATTATAGGCCAGAATCACTGATGAACATAGATGCAAAAATCCTCAACAAAATACTAGCAAACAGAATCCAACAGCACATTAAAAGGATCATACACCATGATCAAGTGGGGTTTATCCCAGGAATGCCAGGATTCTTCAATATACTCAAATCAATCAATGTGAAACACTGTTATTAACAAACTGAAGGATAAAAACCACATGATAACCTCACTAGATGCAGAAAAAGCTTTCAACAAAATTCAACATCCATTTATGATAAAAACTCTCCAGAAAGTGGGCATAGAGGGAACCTACCTCAACATAATAAAGGCCATATACGACAAACCCACAGGCAACATCATTCTCAATGGTGAAAAACTGAAAGCATTTCCTCTAAGATCAGAAACAAGACAAGGTTGCCCACTCTCACAGCTATTATTCAACAGAGTTTTGGAAGTTTTAGCCACGACAATCAGAGAAGAAAAAGAAATAAAAGGAATACAAATTAGAAAACAGGAGTTAAAACTGTCACTGTGTGCAGATGACATGATACTATACATAGAGAATCCTAAAGATGCCACCAGAAAACTACTAGAGCTAATCAATGAATTTGGTAAAGTAGCAGGATACAAAATTAATGCACAGAAATCTCTTGCATTCCTATACACTAAGAAAGAAAAATCAGAGAAATTAATGAAATGTTCCCATTTACCACTGCAGCAAAAAGAATAAAATACATAGGGATAAACCTACCTAAGGAGGCAAGTGACCTGTAGGCAGAAAATTATAAGAAACTGATGAAAAGAAATCAAAGGCAATACAAACAGATGGAGGAATATACCATGTTCTTGGACTGGAAGAATCAACATTATGAATATGACTATACTACTGAAAGCAATATACAGATGCAATGCAATCCGTATAAATTATCCACAGCATTTTTCACAGAACTAAAACAAAAAATTTCACAATTTTTATGGAAACACAAAAGACCCCGAATAGCCAAAGCAATCCTGAGAAAGAAAAAGGAGCTAGTGGAATCAGGCTCCCTGACTTCAGACTATATTACAAAGCTACAGTTATCAAGACAGTATGGTACTGGCACAAAAACAGAAATATAGATCAAAGAAACAGGATAGAAAGCCCAGAGATAAACCCATGCACATATGATCACCTTATCTTTGACAAAGGAGGCAAGAATATACAATGGAGAAAAGACAGCCTCTTCAATAAATGCTGCTGGGAAAACTGGACAGCTACATGTAAAAGAATGAAATTAGAACACTCCCTAACACCATACACAAAAATAAACTCAAAATGGATTAAAGACCTAAATGTAAAGCCAGACACTATAAAACTCAGAGGAAAACATAGTCAGAACACTCTATCGCATAAATCACAGCAAGTTCCTTTTTGACCCACCTCCTACAGTAATGGAAATAAAAACAAAAATAAACAAATGGGACCTAATGAAACTTAAAAGCTTTTGCATAGCAAAGGAAACGATAAACAAGACGAAAAGACAACCCTCAGAATGGGAGAAAATATTTGCAAACGAAGCAACTGACAAAGGATTAATCTCCAAACTATACAAACAGCTCATGCAGCTGAATATCAAAAAAGCAAACAACCCTATCCAAAAATGGGTGGAAGACCTAAGTAGACATTTCTTCAAAGAAGACATACAGATTGCCAACAAACACATAAAAAGATGCTCAACATCTCTAATCATTAGAGAAATGCAAATCAAAACCACAATGAGTTATCATATCACACTGGTCAGAATGGCCATCATCAAAAATCTAGAAATAATAAATGCTGGAGAGGGTGTGGAGAAAAGGGAACCCTCTTGTACTGCTGGTGGGAATGTAAATTGATACAGCTACTATGGAGAACAGTATGGAGGTTCTTAAAAATCTAAAAATAAAACTACCATATGACCCAGCAATCCCACTCCTAGGCATATACCCAGAGAAATCCATAATTCAAAAAGACACATGCACCCCAGTGTTCATTGCAGCACTATTTACAATAGTCAGGACATGGAAGAAACCTAAGTCCATCAACAGATGAATGTATAAAGAAGATTTGGCACATGTGTACAATGGAATATTACTCAGCCATAAACAGGAATGAAATTGAGTTATCTGTAGTGAGGTGGATAGACCCAGAGTCTGTCATACAGAGTGAAGTAAGTCAGAAAGAGAAAAACAAATACCGTATGCTAACACATATATATGGAATCTAAAAAAACAATGGTTCTCATGAACCCAGGGGCAGGAATAAAGACACAGACGTAGATAATGGACTTGAGGACACGGGGAGGGGGAAGGGTAAGCTGGGACAAAGTGAAAGAGTGGCATTGACATATATACACTACCAAATGTAAAACAGATAGCTAGTGGGAAGCTGCCGCATAGCACAGGGAGATCAGCTCAGTGTTTTATGACCACCTAGAGGGGTGGGATAGGGAGGGTGTGAGGGAGGGAGATGCAACAGGGAAGAGATATGGGGATATATGTATACATATAGCTGATGTACTTTGTTGTACTGCAGAAACTAACACAACGTTGTAAGGCAATTATACTCCAATAAGGATGCAAAAAATAAATAAATACAAGAGGTACCAATTGTAAAAAAAGCAATAGTAGGCTTAAAATGGAATCATAAGAAATATTTAAGTAATTCAACATCAATCAGGAAAAAAAAAAATTTTTTAAGGTGAGAGGACCAAACCACAAACAGAATAGAAAGCAATTAGAATGTAGACTTTAATCCAACTATATTAATATTTATATTAAATGTAAATCATCTGAACATGCCAATTAAAGACAGAGATAGATTAGATAAAAAGCAAAACTCAAGTATATGTCATCTATAAGAATCTCACTTCAAATATAAAGCAATAAATATATTAAAAGGATGAAAAGAGATATATCATGAAAATGCTAATTAAAAGAAAGCCTGAGTGGCTATATTAACATCAGAGAAAGTAAACTTCAAGAAATGAATGTTACTGGAAATAAAGGGAGACATTCCATAATGGTGAAAGTGTTATTGCACCAAAAAGCCATAATAATCCTAAATGTATATGTATATAACAACAGATATTCAAAACACATAAAACAAAAGCTGATAGAACTAAAAATAGAAATGGACAAGTTTACAATTATAATTGGAGAATTTTAACACTCTTTCTCACTAAGAGATAAAACAAACAGAAAATCAATATGAATATAGAAGGCCAGGCCAGCATTATCAACCTAACTTTCCTAATTGATGTTTATTGACAGTTGTAGAATAATTCACATAACAACAGTAGAGTAGACAATCTTTTCAATTGCACATGGAGCATTCACCAAGATAAACCATAATCTGAGCCATAAACCAACCGATATTAAAAAATAAGTCAGTATATTTTTCCATATAACAGACTAAAGAAGAAAATCATACGATCACATAAAAAAATATGGAAGAAAAAGTTGACCAAATTCAATTTACAAGCAGGATAATAATTCTCAGCAAATCCGGATTAGAAAAGAATTTTCTTAACTGTTAAAGGGCATCTACAAAGAGATCTTACCTTAACATCATACATGGTAAGAGAATGAATGCTTCCTCCTTAAGTTCGGGAATAAAGCCACTCCCACTACTCCTACTGAACTAAAGACTGGAGGCCTTAGCCAGTACAAGACAATAAAACTTTTAAAAGACATACAGAATGGGGGTGGGGGAAATAAAACTGTGTCTATTTGCAATGCAGTTATCCACATAGAAAAAATTTCACATTAAGAAGGAACTGTGAGTAAAAACATACATAAAATGGAAAAAATCTAAAAAGCACTGTTTATTAAAATACCAGTAATCAAACGTAATACATAATTCCAGTTATTTGGTCACATTATCCTCTGTGCTCACATCACTCTTAGTGAAGTCCCTTGATGAAGATTCTATCACACTCTTTTTAGTCGAATGTAAAACTTATTGATGGCATGGATCCCACCCTTTTCATCTCATGTCCCTAATGCTTAGTACAGTACATGATAAAAGAAAAGATTTAATAAATTCTGTGACTCAGAAAATAAAAAATTAGTAGAATGGACAATTAGTTGGATTCAAAGATTACAAACAAACCTGAAGTGTGAGGCTAAAATAAACAACAGAGATAATACACTAGAAAAATCATAACTTGTAAAGCTTAATGAGAGTTTGTAACAGTTAAAAATAATACTAGGGTTCTTGTTCCATTTTGTGGTGAGAAGAAAATATTGATTAACTTTAGACTTTGAAATTCAGTATTCATGGTAATATCTCAAGAGTAGTAATAAAAATTATGAAAAGAGTGTACAAAAATTCTAATCTAGTTGAGGGAAACATATAAGAATATTAAAAAAATAATCTATTCTAAAAAGAGAAAGAGGGAAGAAAAGAAACACAGACAAATGACATACATAGCATGAAATAATATGGTAAAAATAAATCCATATATATATAAAACATAAATGGGCAAAATTCACCAATTAATACATAAAGATTTCCAGATATAATTTCCAGATAGAATATTCATGTGTTACATATTTATAGCTAGATATGCCTTTCAAGAGACAAGTGAAACATAAGAAACTAAAGAGGTTGAAAGTAAAAGGCTAGAAAAGGCAAACTAAGCAAAGAACAACCAAAAGGTAGCTGGACTGTTTATACCGATATTAGTTTAATATTAGCCAACAAAATATAAAACATTATTAAAGCTATGTAAGATTTTTAAATAATGATTAAGTTCCCTTTTACAATGTGATTTTAAAATTTCTAAACATATGCAACTAACAAAATATTCTTTAAAGGTATAAGTTAAACACACAAACAAATGAAAATTCATAAATTCACCATCATTGGGAGACCTAAATGCAATTTTCTCCATAAATGATAGGCCAAGCAGGAAAAACAAATTAGTGTGAATGCAGAAAATTGGGACAACATAATTAAACATCTTGATCTAATAAACAAATATTTAACATTGCACCTCACAGATTATAGCCCTTCTTCTCAAGCACACACGGAACATTTAAAAAATTGAACTTTAGATCAAAAATTTGGTGTATTAGACCATAAGGCATATCTGAAAATTTTTCAAACAATCATTAACATACTATCTAACTAAATCAATTGGTGAATAAATATGGGAAATTTAAAATTACACTTCTAAATATTTCATAGGTTACAGAAGGTATCTGTAAAAAATGTTAAAGTGTTCTTATTGTAGAAGAGAAGAAAGCCAGAAAATTAGGAGCCTGTCATCCAAGTTTAGTTGTAAGGAGAACAGAACAAATTAAAAGAAAATACTGACAACAAATAAAACGGTATAATTCATTAAATAGCAAAACACAGTATAACATGTAAGATAAAAATAACTACAAATTGATTCTTTGAAATTAATAATAAAATAAGCAAACCTCTAGTGTCACTGATTAAGAAAAAGGGCAGAAAGCATAAATAAATGAGTCAATGACTACGACCACTGCAAAGATTTTAAAACAGAATGTTCCTGTAGTCCCATATTGCATAAATGCCAAGATACTACTACCTCCAAATGTCTCAGTGGCTTAGTAGCACTTGGAGTATTTGAATCAGGGCATAATGATTAAAGAAATTGAAGCTGTTAAAATCACCGGGATACCACCAGACCCTGGCTATTTTATACTTTGAAAGAAAGATTACTTCTATCCAACACAAAGTCTTCTAAATTATGGAAAGGGAGAAAATACACCCTAACTCATTTATAAAATACTTGTACAACATGTACAGCAAAACCAACAAAAACAGTATAAGAAAAATCACAAGGTGATAACATTAAAAATCCTTAGAAAAAGCAATAACAAACTGTATCATGCAAACTTAAAAAAATTATATGTCATGTCTACCTTGGTTTTATCCAAGAATGAAATATTACCTTAATATTTTTAAAATCTATTAAAGGAAATTCACCCAATTTCCAGGCTAAAGGAGAAAAACCATACTTTGATCTCACTAAAAAGAGGAAATATGTTTAAATAAAAATTCAATACTTATTTGTGATAAAACCAAATGATTAGAAAACTAAGAACAGGAGAAAGGCAACTACTGAAAATCTTAATAAAAATCTAAATCGTTATCATCATACTTAATAATGAAATGCTAGAAACATTCTTTTTAAAATCAGAAAAAGACACAACGATACCCACCATGACAAATTCTATTCAACAATGTTCTAAAGGTATTAGCCAGTACAGTGAAAAAAGAAAGACAAATAAAATGTATACAGAATGAAAAGGTACAACTATGACTTTCAATATGTAAAGGAAGATATAAATGTCTACACAGATATAAAATTAGAAGTAAATTATTAGAAGTAGTAAAGAATTTAGCAAGATTTCTAAATAATATCCCTATAATGCTCCTTTCTTTATCCTAAAATACACAGAAGTATTTTTTAATTTTGCATAAGAAATTTCAAAATACTCTCAAATTTTAAATATTGCAGTATTAATCCCACAATTAGCACTGAACCAAGTAGTTCCCCCTATTCATCAGAAACTAAGATTCTGCATTGTGTTTTAAAGTTAATGTATTAGTCATTTTATTTGGCTTTTTAGGGCACTTTAAAAGAAGAAAATATGCCTTTTAGTAATCTTCCTAAATTTAAGAAAACCTACCTAGTTCTTCTATATATGTTGGATTAATTAGAATTGCTAGTTATGTATAGTGAATTATCACCAGTTTAATGGTTAAATTCAATCTCTTATCATAACTGTAGTTTACAATTTGGAGAGAACCGTTTGTTACAACAAACATTTTAACAAATGTAGTTGTCTATATCAGAAAACAAAAATTGAAAAAACCAAAAAAAACTGATTTCAACTTTACAACGCAACATTTTTTGAAACCATCACACAAAATGTTCAACATAAAGGATTTAACATGGGCTTAGTTGCTCTGCGGCATGTAGGATCTTCCCGGACCAGGGCTCGAACCCGTGTCCCCTGCGCTGGCAGGCAGATTCTTAACCACTGCGCCACCAGGGAAGCCCCAGCATAGAGATTTAGAGAGACTCAACTTTATGCTAAGAAGTAGAATAAAGATTTGACTTACATTTTGTAATCACACCTATGTAAAAATATTTATCTACTTAAGATGAAAATTTCTCCAAGGTTTGGCTTCTGAAACTCCTGTGTTAACAGATTCCCCTGCTAGCAAGGCCCTTCTTGTGACTGAGGCCTACTTTTGCTTCTGCTACATTTTCTATTTAAGGCTAAACTGAAACATATGGGGTTTTTCCCCCCCACACACTGGTGACCTTGCCAATAATAAATTATTTTCAAAGTGTATCTTTGTGTAATTAAACAAGTTAAAGTTCTTTATGAAATTATGGGCTATGCTATAATCAAAAGTCCAAGTGATGTCAGCCACATATAATTATTTTAGTTATTTTTTTAACAGGTTTTATTGATTTTTATCAATAATTTTTGATAGCACCTAGGTAGAATAATAAATTCTTCAATAAAGTCATGCCTAGTTCACAATTTAAAAATTCTGCTTTCCATATCATGGCCCATGTATGCAGTTGAGCCAAAATCAATTCAAAATATTTATATAAAAGACAAAAGGAAGAGAGGTCCAAACACAGCTGTGTTTTACACTCTTTGAAATTATCTGCTGAACAGGGAAACATTCTAACTTACCCTTGTTTTCATAAGACTAGTAAGACACAATTCTACATAGATATCAGTCACCAAGGGCCTAGCCCATGCTACTGAACTCAGGGCAAACTGATTCTTATTTACAGAGTCAGTCTGAGTAAAAGCCAAAGAAAGCCATTTTCTGCACAACATGTTCAAAAGTGTGAACATGGTCAAAAGAGTAATCACACTCGCTGAAATCTCTTTCCATTATGCAAAATATTCCATGTGAAGATATTATTTTATATTTTTATAAATAGAATATAAGGCCATTAGTAAAAATAAACATTTATTTGTTTTAGAAGAAACATAAGCAAATTGCCCTTATCACTGTCATCTGTAAAAGTCAAGGACTTGAAAGATGATGGGAATGTTTAAAAATCCAAATAAGAAAAAAAAGAAACAAGCAGCAAAGTCTTGTGAATAAGAAGACAGTAATTACGTTGTGATTGCAGTATCTTTGTTTCTTTATGTAAGTATTTATGGAGTGTTGACCATGGCCTGTACCAGGTCCTTCATGTGCATTATTTGAAATCTTCACTACAAACTGGTGAGGTGGAAATTGTTATCCTCATGTTGCCGATGAAGAAATTGTGCCTCCAAAAGCTTAAGTATCTCGCCAAAAATTCACATGGTTGACAGAGCCAGAATTCAAGCATGCCGGATGCCAAAGCCAGTATTAGCTCCTCTAAACTACACTCTCTTTATACCTATCATTACTATGGATGACGATGGTAACAACGACAACTACTCTTCAATGACCACGTGCTATATTACATATTGTGCTGCATTTTTAAATGTAAAATTCCAGTAATTCCTAACAATTTGATTGGCCCTTTCTACAATGCCAAACAGATCACTTGGGTTTAAAACTCTTCAAAGGCAAAAAAAAAAAAAAAAAAAAAACTCTTCAAAGGCTCTAATTCCTAGAGTAGTCACCTCCAAACATTTCAGTGGCACATCCATTCCATCCTTAAACAACTTTTAAGCATACTCCCAACATGGTATATTTGTTTACTTATAAGTTAGAAACATATATATGACAAAGTATACTTTAAAATAAAAATTAAAGGACGATATAATGTTACATAGAAGTTCTAATATATTCTTACATACTCTGATGGAATATATTAAGCAACCACATGCATTCCCACACATAGGAGACCAATATTTTAGATGATAAAGTACAAACTCCTCCACATGGGAGGCCCTCTCTACATTCCAGCTGAACCAAATTATTGTAGTTCCCCAAGTACACTCAGTGGCTTCACATCTATGTTTACTGGTCACAGATCTTCCTGTGCCTGGAATGACTTTCTCAGCACATGACAAAAGTCCACTATCTTTCAAGATGAAGCCACTTACATCATTTCATTTATACTTGTTTATATGTCTGTCTTCTCCTACTTCACTGAGAGCTTTCTGGTGGGGTGAATTGAAAGCATGTCTTGTTTGAGTCTCTAGTATCCAGTGCAGTGCTTGGCATGTAGTAAGCAATCATTTGGGAATGAATGAGTGAATATAAGCCATCTATTCTGTTTTTCACCATGTAAATCCTATGATTTTTCTATCATGCTATATGTTCCTGAAAAATTAGTAGACTAGGAAAAGAAATAGAAAAGGAATCTAAAATTGCCTCTACGTCCATGTGCTGGTAATAGATAAATACAGCTGATGTGTGCAGAATGGAAATAGAATCACAGAATCTAAGAATTTTACTCCTAAAAGGGACTTTATGCAATTTAGAGCTGAGGTCAACAACAGGTCAAAGGGAGATAAAGGAGTTAGACAGACGAAGAACAGAGACACTGCTGCACTGAACAACAGAAACAATGGAAAAATACTTTGAGGTGTGTGTGTGTGAGAGAGAGAAAATGGTTTTCTTAAACCAGAAACAGAAAGCTTCATTAGGTCACCTGTGGAAATCACAAAACTAGTCACTACTATCTAATATTACTGGATAGTATTTGCATATTCTGTTTTTTCCCCTTGTATATCTGAAACATTGTATATGCTATATGTTGATTTCCCTCTGTCATTCATTAAACTTTCCTCATTGTTACTTTTAACACTGCCTTATCAATGTGCTTCTCAGTATCACTGTAGTTTCTTGGAATTTTAAATGGATATGCAAATTAAGGTCATGTGATTTATGATAGTACCTTTTAAAAGGCTGTCTCAAGGAAACATTCAGTGTTTTTATAATTGATTATAAAACATATTTCTAAAGGGCCTACTTGTGAAGTTATTTGTCCTTCTAGAGAAAGAACTGAATAAAAAATTGTCCAAGGCTAATATCTAGAAACTGCTTAGAAATAATCTTTTCCTTTGTAATTAAAAAGCAAAATCTGTCCAGTACATCTCATCCCTATGAGGATAAACAGAGTAATTGTATTTCTCATATATGTGCAAATGGATGCATTTAGTTTAAAGAAATTCTAATCATGGTACTTTGTGAATGGCAAAAAATATTATCTTTGTAATTGCAATGTGGTATTAAAAGGTTATTTATCTATCTATTTATTTATTTATTGGCTCTAAATTTTATCCTATTAAATAATTTATGAAGAGTTTAAGATTTCCATTGATTGCGAAACTGAGTCAATATTTTTAATAGTATATACTAAATATAGCCTTCTCGTTGCCTATGTAAAAGTAAATAAATTAACAAACAAATAAGGATTCAAAGCAACTTCGTTGTAAATTTTCCACATTAGCTGATAAAAACTGAAGCCTATAAAAGTTGAAATTGAATACAATATATTTCTTTCCTTTGCTGCTCTTCCTACCACTAAGACAGTGCTTTGTTATTACATGAAACAGAATCTCAATGAAATTCTTCTTTCTCTGCCTTTGATACAATCCCTACAGTAGAGTCTAAAGCACACCAATGTATGTAACTTTTAGAATTGTAATTGTTTGTTTTAAATGTTTAATTGAAATTCCAGTGACTTTCACATACACAAAAAATATATAAACCAAATCCCCATGTAGGCCATAAAATAAGAAACAGAATAATGTATTACATGAAATGTACCATCTGTATCCAAGGTGAAGGACAGCAGGGCAGAGGAAAGATTTTAAGAATGATATTGATAAACAGGGTCAATAGATTCTCATTAGTCTGTGATATATAAAGGAAAATCATTCCCCTTGGTGCAGGTTTGGTTACATTCATAGGAAGAGTGCAAATTTAGAACAGGTAAATAGTCAACAGTCTTAGAAAACTCTTGGTCCAAAAAATAAACTAATTACGCTTCAGTCTTACAAGGTACATCAGCAGGCACCAAAGGTGTTTCCTCTGGAGCTGGATTACACCAAGCACACATATTCTCATAGCATGTTTCCCAAGAAAGTATCTAAAACATCATATGAATTCATCTTTTTTTTATTTTTTTGAATTCATCTTTCATTTAAGTAACAAAGTAATAATAGTAACTAACATTTATGCAGCTGGTACTTGGTACTCTTTCAGGCATTCTCATTAATCTCCACTGTAACCTCACCAGGTAGGTACTATTTTCATCTTTATTTTACAGTTGAGTTAAAACAGACATAGAGGTCATATAAATTGGCCAAGTTTATAATATTAGCAATTAGAGGAGCCAAGCTTTGGCCAATAGATGCAAAATTTCTTAAAAAGAGAAATCAAAATTGGATTTCAATAATTTACTAAAGCTAGTAGATAAGGAAATATTAAAGATTTAGGCCATTCTTAGTCTTGTCCTTTAAAAAAATAAAGCTATTTTCTACACCAATTCACGCAAACACACGTGTCCTGAATCCCCACACACTCTTAATTGTTATAGTCCCTTTAAGAAGCAGTATTTTAAACACAAAGAGAAAAGACTTGGTCATACTTTGTATCTGATACACTTTTATCTAAAAATCAGAGCCCAATTATATTTGAAAATATGTGTGTTAAATTTTAAGTTATACTAAATTCTTCTGGAGTGGTTCCCTATGAAAATAATCATTTTAATAATAATAAAATGATTGATAAATGATCATAAAATGATCTGATAAAATGGTAATTTATCATATACATATCCATCCCATAGTATATAAACAGTTAGCATTTAATTCATCAAATACAGACTCACACATACACACACAATCACATACATATCCTGTTTTTCCATTTTATATTATCAATAGTTAATTTAACGTATTTTTAATTTTGACTACTATAGCAATCAGCCAAGTGCACATGTCAAAAACATTTAATTCCTTTTTTCTTTCAAATCTTTTACCCCCTTAATTTGAGCAACAACTTCTCTTTGGCTCCAAAGCTCTAGAAAGCCAATGTTAGTGGGACTCACAGAAAAAAAATCACAAAATCACTTCAAAGATATCGACAGACTCACTCAAAAAAGCAAAGTAACTTTCTTTTTATATGACTCAAAGTATATTCCTACCTGGAAGTTACTGAATTTAAGAGTTTGCAAAGACTTTTTACCACTCACAGTTTTATCATGTGATGTCTTGTGCTTTCCTAAAGAAAGCATCACTAGTACTCTTTCCAATAAATGTGAACACCATGAAGACATTCCAGAAAGATAACATATTTGGAGTTTTTCTTTGCATTCTTCCCTCTAAGCTTCTGCATATGCCATTATCAAAAGAGTCTCTCTAAACTAACACAAGGGTAACCCTGACATAACAATCAGAACGAATTTGTGAGCACCTAGTTGGGATTAAATCTGTAAACTATGGCCCTACCCCTACGTGAACAAAGCCAAATGAACTATCTCGAATTACCATTTCTTACCAACTTCTTGGTATACATACCTTTAAGACTTTGTAGTATGATATTTTGTCATTTTGTTCAAGCCTTATCCCTATTTCATTGTATGTGCTCTTTTGTTCCCTGCCTCTATTTTCTTTGTTCCTTGCCCTTTATTTCTTTGTTCTTTGCCTCTTCTTTCTCCTGTCTAATTTATGTCATCTTGCAATATAATATTTTTAGGAAAAAGAAGGGAAACAAATAATAAATGAATAAACAAGAAAAAAAATCACCAACTGAGATAACCAACCATGAAGCAAAGTGGAGAAGCTTCATGCCTTCCCTTTCAGAGCCATTGAAAATTTATTGAGAACCTGGAGGCCTGAATCCGTGCAATACCTTCATATGTAGCAGTGCATTTCTACCTTTGGCTTGGAAATAATCATAGTTAAAAAGAGTTCTCAGAACATCTCAAAAGATGACTAGAAGCACATGTTTTAGCTTGTTTTGAAATATTCACTGGAACTATTCTTGCACTGGCAATTCTTTGGGCCAGCAATTGGAAAATAATTCAATAGTATTTAACTATGCTCTTACTCAAACTTAAAAGACTAGTATATCTAATACATAATCAGTTAGAAAAGATTTAGAACTATTTCTAATCTTCCCTTTTCCAGAAGTCTTGCCTAAAAATTAAATGCCCACATTGGTGAAATCCAGTCTAAAAAACATGGTAGCAAATATTTATTCTTTACCGGAAGAGAAAATTCAAATTAAGTTTCAAATGTACCATGATTTTGATAATTTTAAACCAAAGCTGACTGAACACAGCCGTGCCCATCTTTGGGGATATATGTTGTCTATATTTCTAAAATATACTTCTGAAATATTGTCTAAATATACATCTTAAATAATGTCCAAAAATATTGTCTTAGTTTCTGCTAACTTAACATGACTATAGTGGAATGAGGAAGAAAAGACCATCCAACATTTGGGTCTGCTAAAGGGCAAGACAGAGAGTGGTGACACTTCCTTTTACCAGAAACATTAATAGGTCTTTGGATATGAAAACAGAGTCCCAAAGAAAAGTTAGGGGAATTGAGCTAAATAGGGTGAGGTAAACTAGGCTGAAGGGAAGAAACCTGGTTTTGAGCAATTTTGCAAAAGGTAAACACCAAAAGCTAGAAGGGGGCAAAAGGGGGAACAGTGGGGAAAGCACCATGGTGAAGGGGTACTGTAAATGATCTACCGGTAAAACACAGCCAGTGAAAAATTCCCAGTAGCAAATGGACAAAGGATTTTTTAGGATAAGATAATTTGCAGAGATGCAACATAAAATTCCTTCCATTGCCCTATAATCGCAGTAAAGCCTACTGCATGTAGGAATGATTTATCGGGTGGTTTGTGGGAAATTAAGGAAAACAGATTAGGTATGGGGATAGTTCAGTGTGATGTAAACAAGGGAACAGAAGTGATAATAAGAGGTCAGTACAAGTAGGAACTCAAAGTCAGAAGGAACCACAAGGCTGTAATCCCCTGGAAACCCACAGAAATTTAGAGACAGTCTGCATTGTACGCAGCATGGGCATTCCTGGTTTTTGCTTAAACCTCAACCAACTGAGTGGATTCAGCTGACATCCAGTTTACAAAAAAACTGAAGAATTACCTTTTAAACAGAGGGGATGTAAAGTTTAAAAGAAACCATGAAGATATAGTTTGAAATGTCAATGTTTTCTTTAAAGTCAGTCTTCCCGAGAGAGACAAGAGTTAACTAGAAACCACTTGCTATCCTTTCCTAACCCCAAGCTTCTAGGAGAAAATTCAGCTGCTTCCAACTTGAATCAGAAAGGTTTTCTTACGAATATCATTTGAAATATTTTCACAGGTCCCACAGCATTTAAACTTTTCATAAAAGTGGGAAATGTGAGCTCTGAAGCCTAGAGCCTGAGTGCCTGATTTCCAAGGCAATGCAATGCCTCAGGTTTCAGAGCCTGTTAGTTGTCAGGAACCTGGTGCTAACATATCACAGGTAATAAAGTAAATATTACATGTTGCCACAGAAAACTGATATGGGTGCCCACAAAACATAAAGGTGTCCAAAGCATGCCTTTTGCTATAGTTGTCATTGCTACTTTATTAGGATTCCAAAGAACCAGGTCAATATTAGAAAATTGGACATTAGCCCAATCATTACATTTTGTTGACAGCTTAGCTGTGCCAGAACTTGAATCTCAGTTCCTCACATTTAGTAGACAGAACAGATTTCTGTTTCCAATAAGCTCTTGACAAAAAGAATCTGTGAAGACTACATGTTTACAGAAGCCTGTGCACTGTGAGGAGAAAAATATGAGCGTATCTGACAAATTGCAGACCCTCTGAACATGTTCTACACACTGGATTTCATTAAGCTTTCTGAATAAAGCAAGAATATGAAAAGGTACACAATTTAGGAATACTGATGAAGAATTATTCTGGCTGCAAATGTTAATCTTAGATACTGTTTGTTTCCAATTTAATTAAGAACTATATAAGGTGTCAACCAAAGTATGTATTATCAATGAATTTATTTACTTTATTGTAGAGATAAACTTAAATTTCTTTGTTATAACTACTTACTGACCATACCTCAATGTATGGCATTATGAGACCAAATGAGAGGTGTCACACAGCTGTATATTTTTAGAAGCATTGTTATGTTTTACAACTGAGGATAAATGAATTATGTGCTAACAAAGTTCTGATAGAGTGTTGATTTAATGTTACACCACAAAAATATTTCATTCAGTATTCTCTCTTGTATTATTTGTTTTGCTTAGGCCTTTAACTCCCAGACTTATATACTTACAGAGACATCTGATGTCCTGATACATTACCCTTTAGATGTAAGCAGTAACAGAAATGTCTTCTGGATTGTGCTATGTCTGCCTTATCATCATTAAATTTATTTATCCAAGCAAGTTCCACTTAGGACATGGAAGAAAATATGAGTTCCATTTCGAATGGCAATCATCAGAAGCATTGACTCATTCATTTTATTCCCTTTTGGAGAGTGAAACAGGATCACATTTGTACTTTAAGAGGCCATTTAAAAAATCTTTCCTCCATTGACATTCTATCAAAATTTAATGTTTTCTGAATAGAAAGCAACATTCAAAGTGATGTTGTTCTCCAAATGGTTTGGGCTTCTTAGAACATATGATCATAAATCTGAAATTTTACAAGACTAGGTTAGTTGAAACAAGTTCAGAGATTTAAAAAAATGGGATATGGACATAGCAAACTCAGAAGGATATGAAACATACAGTAATAATCTTAAAATGAGATTCTTCCTTGCTTGGATTCTGCTAAAGACTGCAAAGGCCAAGTACGAAATAATAGGAGACAGTAGTTCAAACTAGATTTGCTAGATCATCTAAGCAAGACTTGAAGAGGAGATATACTAGTTTGCTTGGGCCACCATAACAAAGTACCACTGACTGGGTGGCTTAAACAATAAATAGAAACTTATTCTCTCACAATTCTGGAGGCTAGTTTCCAAGATCAAGGTTTCAGCAGGATTGGTTTCTTCTGAGGCCATTCTCCTCAACTTGCAGATTGCCATCTTCTACCTTATCTTCACACTGTCTTCCCTCTGTACATGTCTGTGTCCAAATTTCTTCTTCTTACAAGGACATCAGTCTTGTTGGGTTAGGGTCCACCCTAATGACCTCATTTTACATCTTTAAAGACCCTATATCCAAATACAGTCACAGTCTAAGGTACTGGGGGGGCAGGGTTTAGAACTTCAACATATGAATTTGGGGAGGATACAATTCAGCCCATGAAAAGAAATAATCAAAAGCTTGCCACCTGAAGCTCAACAGAACTTCAATGATATAAAACAATTGAGCCTGATGAGCCAAAAGAGAAGCTTTTATCAGAGAAAATGACTGGGGTTCTGTGGCATTTTCCCTATCCACCTCATGCAGGAGGAAAGATAGATACTTCACCCTCACTCCATGTCAAGTGAAAAGGGCTTTAAAAGAACTATTTATACAGCTTACATATATTTCACGAAGTTTCATGAAACGCAGAAGACCAGTTTTTGCCCTATGCCTGAGAAATGTAATGTAAAAGAGAGATAGCTAATGTGAAGGTTAATTTTATGTGTCACCTTGACTGAGCCACAGGCTACCCAGATATTTGGTCAAACATTATTCTAAGTGTATTTGTGAGGGTGTTTTGAAATAAAATTACCATTTGAACAGGTAGAATGAGTAAAGCAGATTGCCCTCTCTAATATGGGTGGCCTTCATCCAATCACTTGAAGGCTGAACAAAACACAACAAAACAAAACAAAACCAAAAAAATGGCTGAGCTTCCTGTGAGTAAGAGAGACCTCCCCCTGCCTGATGTCTTGAACAAGGACATTGTTTTATTTTTTTTTTCCTGCCTTCAGACTCAAACTGAAACTTTGGCTCTTCATGGGTCTTGAGGCTGCTGGCTTTCAGACTGGAACTTTCACCATCAGCTCTCCTGGGTCTGCAGCTTGCTGACTACAGATCTCGGGACTTCTCAGCCTCCATAAAGATATGAGACAATTCCTTATAATAAACCTATATATCTACAGATATATATAGGTTTATATCTACATATCTAAATCTTTATCTCTTTATATACCTATCTATATAATACATTTATTATAAGAAATATATAGACATCCTGTTGGTTCTGTTTCTCTGCAGAACCCTGATTAATATAGCTAAAACTGTCAAGAGATGACCACAGTGGAAACGAGTTGTATTTCCACTGATTAGATAGAGTGGAGGAGGGTTTTCCATGGTCCAGATGTGATCATGTAAGTGGACGCTGCCTTTAGGGTCACCATTTCAAAGAGACTCTGTCAAAGAGACTCCTCAGCTAAGAGGCACTGGAGGTATACTATTGGAGGGGAAAGCTGAGGGGGTGTCATATAGCTCCCAACAGAAAAGAGGTATTGCTTGATACAAAGCAGGCTGCAGTCTTTGAAATTTCAAAGAAAATCACCACAATGTCTCAAGAGAGAAAGACTTGGTATTGAACTTGAGCACGTAAATGCCAGATCAAAATTACATTTGTTGGAGAACAAGAAGAAGACAGATGAAGGTGGTCAGAAGGTACAACTTCCTGTTAGACATTAGCTGTCACAACAGAAAATTGGGGGCATTATCCTGGATGATCTCTAAGATCTTCATTTTTGGTTAAAGTTTTTTTCTTACTAAGATTCTAAAGCCCAAAATATATCATCATTTATCCTTCCAGTTTTATATATCATCTTTCAGATTCATTGCGATCAATTTCATGTTGCCAGTTTCCTAGACTAATTAGTGAAGAAATAGTGCCAGATTTCCACCTAATCATTTAAGTCTGACACTCTGTGCTAAAGACATTTCTGATATAACTATACATGCAATACTGAAAATCAGAATAGTTAGAGAGCATGGTCTTTGTTTTATGTGATGTTGTTTAGAGATTCCTACGAGCAATAGACTTGAAAGGGTAACTCAAATATGAACACTTTTGCCTACATAATAAAGTGGAAATTCCATAGCATGCATTCAAAGCTATGAGCAATTTGAACTTACCCTCTCTTCCCATCTTCATCTCATTCCACTCCTTACACTCCAGTCACCTCCAGACTACTTGCCTTGTATTATACTTATTTTTCTTCCCTATCCATCTGGTAAACTGTTTTACATCCTCAAAATTCTCCAGAAGGCTTTACATCCATCAACATGCTCCTTTGTGAAAGTTTCCCAAGTCCCTCAAAGTGTCACAAATTTTCAACTCATAGCACTTTTTCTATAGTTCTATTATAAGATTTAACATGTCATATCACAATTGATAATGTGCAACTATCTCACTGGGAAAACAATTTGATTGAGGAAGGAAGAGGAAGAAAACAAATATGAGTTTGGTCATATGCATCCTTTCTTTTCCCCCTCCCCAAACCTAGACCCAGTGCCTGCCCTAGTGCCTATAATATAGAACAATGGGAAATCACCACACAGTATCACTTCATAGAATTTTCTCTGGTTGTTTTAAGACCCTTGCTTTAGGGTTGATCTCAAATAGGTGAAAGAAAAAATACATAATTTTAAAACTCATTCCCTGGTTCTTTGTCAGAGGTAGAGACCAAAAATGGATGGCTCCTTGCAGAGTAGAACATACTAATGAGTATCTGGATGTGTGTTTCAGAAGCACAGGTAGAGACATATTGCTATGTATAAGAATACTAAGAATGTAAAAATAGTATGAGGTGTTGAGTACTGGTAAACAGAACAGAGAAGTGAGAAATCTGGGCAAAGTAGAGGGATGCGAAGAGGGAGTGGTAGTTTCGAGCCAAAAAGAAGGGAACATAGCCAGTGTGCAGACAATAGACACATGCATCAAGAATAACAGCTGGTATCTGATGACTGGGTAAAGTAGGCCACAGTGCAGACTCTAGGAGGATGTAAGACACCTAGAAATCTACAGAAATGTTATGAAAATATTCTACAATACATAGGACTGATGGAATCTCTAATTATCTTACTTGGATATTAAATAAAGGGTGATCTAGAATGCTAGAAGGCTTAGTGCTTTAATATTTTCTCAAAGCTGTTGAGCTGGAGTTCCTGTTATGGCAGGGTGGCTTAAGCACACTATAACTCATCCTTCACACTGATTACAACTGAAAGCTATAGATGAAAGGCAAAATAATTACCTGAAGAATCCAGAAAAGTAAAGGAAAATGGGCAGATTATGAAGGAAAGCTAAAAGTTTGAAAAGTAACCTAAGCAAGTAACTAAAACTCTATAGAAACCCCATCTTTCCAAAACCAGCAGAGTAGCCTCTGTAGGTTGGAGGGGAGGGGGAATCATGAAGAAAAGAGAACTGGAGAAGAGAATCCACTAATTGTGAGCCTGAAGTGTCACAAGCCTCAGATTCACCCTTGAGCTATGCCTGTGTGGGACAGAACCAAACCAGTGTAGCAAAGGCTTTGAGAACTGGACTGAGATTTGAACCACCACCCACAGAAACAAAGAGAACTTAAGGTCTGAACCTAACTGTATTGACTGCTCCTAAAACAAACACATCAACATTCTCTAGAGGATTATAACAAGACCCAGAGTCTATAGAACTTAATATTCACAGTGTTTAGGACACCATTCAAAATTACTCAATGTATAAAAAAATCAGGAAAATGTGGAAAATTCTCAAGGGAAAAGATTATCAGCAAATGCCAGCCCTGAGATCACTCAGATAGAACAATGCCTGACACAGATTTTAAAGCAGTGATTGTTACTATGCTCTCAAAATAAATAAAAGGCACTGAATTCAATGAAAAGAATTCTCAGCAGATAAATAGATCTTATAACAAAAACCCAACTGGTAATGTAAGTTAAAAATGCAGTATCTAAAGTAAAACAACAACTACAAACAACAAAACACACAAAAAGCAAACACCAAAACCAACCTTACTGGATGAGCTGAATAGAATGGATAAGAAAGAAATCAGTGAACTTGAAGGCAGTCAATAGAAATTATTCAATCTTAAGGACAGGGAAAAAATACTGGAAATAAAAATTAACAGAGCCTCAAAGACCTGTGAGAAAAATATCAAAAAGCCTAACCGAGGAAAATTGAAGTATTAGGAGAGGAGAAAGAGATTGGGCAGAAAAAAATATTTGAAGAAATCAAAACCAAAAATTTCTCAAATGTGATGAAAGATATAAATAAAGCTAAGTGAACACTAAACAGAATTAAATGCAAAAAAACTACACATAGACACTTTATAACCAAACTGCTAAACTAAAAGATAACTGAAAAAAATTTTTAAACAGCCAGAAAATATGATACATTTTGTTATAGAGAGAATTGTGTCCTCCTAAAATTCATATATTTAAGTCCCAACGCCCAAAACCTCAGAATGTGACTGTATTTGGACATAGGGTCTTTAAAAAGGTTGTTAGGACAAAATAAGGTCATTAAGGCAGGTCTGAATCCAACATGACTGGTATCCTTAAAGGAAGAGGAAATTTGGACATAGTCACGTATAGAGAAGGACCATGTGAAGACACAGAGAGAAGATGGCCATCTACAAGCCAAGAAGAGTGGCCTCAGAAGAAGCAAACCCTGCAGACACCCTGATCTCAAAATCTAGCCTCCAGAATTGTGAGAAAATAAATCAATTTATTTAAGCCACCTGGTCTGTGGTACCTTGTTATGGTAGCCCTAGCAAACAAATAGACATTTGCTCTATACATTCAACATATTTCCAATAAAAAAATCCAACGTTTTTATTCCTGTCTTGCCCCTAGGTTCTTCAAAAGCATTTTTTTTTTTTTTTTTTTTTAGATTCTATATATATGTGTTAGCATACGGTATTTGGGAGGGGGAAGGGTAAGCTGGGATGAAGTGAGAGACTGGCATGGACTTATATATGCTACCAAATGTAAAATAGATAGCTAGTGGGAAGCAGTCGCATAGCACAGGGAGATCAGCTCAGTGCTTTGTGACCACCTAGAGGGGTGGGATAGGGAGGGTAGGAGGGAGATGCAAGAGGGAGGAGATATGGGGATGTATGTATCTGTATAGCTGATTCACTTTGTTATAAAGCAGAAACTAACACACCATTGTAAAGCAATTATACTCCAATAAAGATGTTTAAAAAAAAAATCCAGCGTACTTTCTATTTTTGTAGAAATCAACAAGGAGATTCTAAAACTTATAGAAAAATACAAAGGATCTAGAATGGCCAAAAATAAAAGAGTAAATAAATAACAACATTTCAGGACTTAACTGAAATCAAGACTTTCTTCAAAGTTATAATAATCAAGACAGTATGGTATTGAAAACAAGATAACCAAATAAATGAATAGAAGAGAAGAGATATTGTCTAGAAACAGACACATACATATACAGCCAACTGATGTTTTTTTTTACAAAGAGGGCAATTCAGTGGGGAAAGGAAAGTCTTTTCAACAAATAATGTTGGATCAACCAGATATCTATATGGAAAAAGGTGAACATTGATCCTTGCCTCATACCAATCATGAAATGTAACTCAAAATGGATTATGGACCTAAATGTAAAACTTAAACTATAAAATTCTAGAAAAAGTTGTAGGAAAAAAAATCTTTGCCATCTTGGAGTAGGTGAAGATTTCTTAGAGAGAACTTAAAAATTCAAAACATAAAAAAATAGATAAATTAGATTCTATCAAAATTTAAAACTTTTGGAAAACAAAAAGACGAGACACAAACTGAGAGAAAACAGTCACAACACATGTAATCAGACAAAGGAATTGTAACTGGAATATACAAAGAGCTCTTAAACTTTAATAATAAAAAGACAAACAATGCATTTAGAAAAACAAACATGTGAAGTCACTTTAGAAAAGTGTATATATGAGCAAAAGTACATGAAAAGATGTTCAACATTATTGGTTATCAGGGAAACGCAAATTAAAACCACAGTGAGATACTAGTGGTTAAAATTAATTCTTAAAAATTAAATCTGGGCTTCCCTGGTGGCGCAGTGGTTGAGAATCTGCCTGGCAGTGCAGGGGACACGGGTTCGAGCCCTGGTCTGGGAGGATCCCACATGCCGCGGATCAACTGGGCCCGTGAGCCACAATTACTGAGCCTGCGTGTCTGGAGCCTGTGCTCCGCAACAAGAGAGGCCGCGACAGTGAGAGGCCTGCGCACCGCGATGAAGAGTGGCCCCCGCCTGCCACAACTAGAGAAAGCCCTCGCACAGAAACGAAGACCCAACACAGCCATAAATAAATAAATAAATAAATAAACTTAAAAAAAAAAAAAATTCAAATCTACTCTTCCACCTGACCCAGACATTACAGTCCTAGCTATTTAACCAAAAGATACAAACACATATGTCCACACAACACTTGCACGAAGTGTTTATAGCAGCTTTAGCTGTAACAGCTAAAAAACTGAAATCAGTATGCATGTCCATGAACAGAGGAATGGTATATGCATTCTATGGAACACTACTCAGCAATGGAAAAATAACACGGAAAAATCTCAAAACCATTATGCTGAGTAAAATGAGTCAAACTTTTTTAAAGAGTGTATTACATTTATATAAAAGTCTAAAACTAATTTAAAGATTCAAAAAACAATTCAGTGATTTTCTGGAGCACGTGGTGGAGGACAGAATGGATTGCAAAGGGACACAAGTAAACTTTAGATTGTGATGAAAACGCTCATCATCTTGTAGCTATGATATGTGTATGTATATAAATGGATCAATTTGTATACTTTAAATATACAGTCAGTCCTTGTTATACATGGTAGTTATGTTCTATACAGTTGCTGTAAATACTGAATTAGAGAATACAACTATTGCTCCTGGGGAAATAGAGTTAGGTTCCTGTAAGCCTCTCCGGTCAACAACATTTTCATCAACCAATATGTCATTTGCGTAATACACGTTCATTTGCCAAAATCCTTGTAAAACAGCACTGAAAACCTGTTCTCTCACATAACCTTCTTGTGTAAAACTTAGAAGGTATTTTAAAAATTCTTCTGCAGTCTCCTGATCTACAAAACCTACCTCACACACAAATTTAACATTTTTCACTTGTGTTAAATTTCTAGCCCCAAGATGGAGCCGCTCCTTCCCGCGGTACCACATCAGCAAACCGAAACTTACGTAATTTTCATTTCGCTCTTAAAGCTCCTCGGCTAGGCTAGAAACTCAGCGTAACCACTCCCCAAACTCCAAGCCAACTTTAGGCTTTATACTTACTTTCCTGTTCCTTGGTCTATGCAAATAAGGTCGGATATGAAACCCCAATCAATTAACTGAAGCCGGGTACTTCCTTCTTTCCCGCTTGTGTAACCGCAGAACCACTCCAAATCTGGTTCCATCCTGTTTCTAACAAGACAACAGAACAAAACCGCAAGTCATGCAGCCCAAGCATGCGCGGAGGAGAAAATTTTGACCTCTAACACCGGAAACCAAAGTTTCTCCCAGCCCCGAGCCATCGGACCAGGACGTGACTGGAGCCTAAACACCGTAACCCCTTCGCAAAGCGAAGGGTCCAGCGTCCAGGAAGGTCAGGTGCTGATGCCCCTTTACCACCCCTAGATGGCCAAGTGCCAAAACCCTCCAATGGAAACCTGCCCCGCCAGCCTGTCCGCACATCAGGGCTCCTCCCCTAACTCCTAAAAGCTTGACCAAACCCCAGATCAGGGAGCGAGATATGAACCATGATTCCTGTCTCCTTGCTAGCCAACCTCTCAAGAAAAAGGTCTTTTCTCAAAAGCCAGCGCCATAGTGCTGGCTCCTATGCACGTAGTCCCAGTGAGCCCGTTGGTCTATAACACTTGCCTTTCTATAAAAGCTTGCAGCCCTTTCCCCTTACTTTGCAGTTCTCTGAACTCTTCAGAGAGGAAACTGCTGCTTCATGAAGTGTTAAAGTTTGTTTGTATCACCTAAATTGTTTTCTTTAATCATTTTAACACATGATATCACCTTTTGAAACATGCAAGCCAGCCAACACTAGTCAAGAAGGATTTAACATTTTCCTGACCTTAGGTAATATAAATGTACATTTCTTTGGCTTTCTGCCTCAGCATAATTCTGTCCTCTATGTTTTTTTTTTTTTAAATCAGTCATCATCTCATGAATCCACAAATTTAGCCACTTTTCCATATTTTCCACAGCTTCACCTATAAATGTTACTTTAGCACTTTCCAAAGCAGCCTCACATACAGATGGGCAAGTTTCCTCTTCCTTTTCTGGAGGTACCATATTGTTGATTCATTAACACTGAACTCAGCGCCTGAAGGAAGTTTATCTAAACAACATCTTTTCTTCATTAGGCACATCACAGCCTTCTTACACTTAGGATCACCAGATAGCGCTTCAGCACTAGGCTTGGGAGACGATTTTAAACAGCAAAATCACCGACAAAAAGCACAAAAAATGTGAACAAAATGCTACTGTATGCATCGCCAAAAAAAAAGCACTTGTTTACAATCTGAGAATTGAAACGTGAAGGCAAGGCAAATTTTTAATGTTTTGCTGTTCTGCACACGTCTGAAGGACTGAAAAAGCATCGTGAGTATTGATTTTGGGGTTATAAATAAATTTAAGCACGTAGGCGAATTCACAAATACGAGATGTGCAAATTAGAATCAACTGTGTGTAGTTTGCTGTACTTCAATTATACTTCAAAAATGTGTGAAGAAGATCGTTGGTGCATGTTCAAATGAATGAATGAGGGAACTTAAGTAACTGTGCAGAACAAAGTCTTCAGTTATGCAGGTGTACAACTAGTCTGAGACTCTTGGGAAATAGGCAGTCATCTCTGCCCATTCCTTCTGTGCCATCTGCAGAACAAAACCAGTAACACCTGACAACTGTTTGTAGCACACACTGCCAGCTTCGTGATGTTGATACTTTGCTGTAGTCACATCCATGCTTCAGGAACAAAGCACGTGGAAAAAATGGAGACGGTCTCAGACCATCCTCCAACACAGTTTAAACAGGAGTTCCCCTGCTGTGAAAAAGGAACCAGAACATTTTCTCCTTAAAGGTTTTTTACAGGTCTACTGATTCCCAAGCTTCTAACAGCCACTGTGACCTGAAAGAAGTCTGTGCATTTTTCTGGTTTAAATTAGCACACTGAGGGTGTCACTATAAGGACTTTTGTGCAGACAATTTAAAGACTACAGCTCACCCAGTTCTAAATCATGTCTCTTTCCAAGTTTAGTTAGCATATACAACACCAAGTAACTTAAAAAAAAAAAAAAAAACTAGGGTCTCCCAACAAACAACCAATATTGTCATTATTTCTTAAATGTGTCACTGATCTACTGTTGCTAAGCTACTCATTTTAACATTTTTTCTCCACATTTTGTTTTAAATTATTCCTCATCACTCTTATTCATAGATCCTATTTGTTTAAATATAAACTCCTTTATCTGTGTTTAGTTGTTTTCACCTAACAGTTGTTTTAGTTAGGTGTTGTTGTTTTTTAACATCTTTATTGGAGTATAATTGTTTTACAATGGTGTGTTAGTTTCTGCTGTATGACAAAGTGAATCAGCTATACATATACATATATCCCCATATCTCCTCCCTCTTGCATCTCCTTCCCACCCTCCCTATCCCACCCCTCTAGTTGGACACAAAGCACTGAGCTGATCTCCCTGTGCTGTGAGGCTGCTTCCCACTAGCTAGCTATTTTACATTTGGTAGTGTATATATGTCCATTTTAATGTATTTAAAATACTTCAACTTTTACTCCTGAGGATTTGCAGTTCAGAAAAAAAATAACACACCTCACAAATAGTCAGGATATTTAATATACTTTTTTTTAAAACCTGAACGTCTTGGCCTCCGTGCTGCTGTCTTTTTGACAATTTTTTTCTCTGTTTCTGCCTCTCTGAGTGTATGGATTTCTGTCTATCATTCTCCATTCCTATCTTCCTCATTTTCTTCTCTGATTACTGTCATTCTGTGTCATTGTTCATCTCTGCAGTTCTTTTTCTTAACCTGTCTTTCACTTTTTATCATTTCTTATAGAAGATTCTTTTCTTTCTATTTTCTCTTTTTCATTCTGCTGTCTTGGGGGACAGCATAGTGCAGAGGTTAAGAGTTTGGTCTCTGGAGCCAGACTTCTCAGGTCTCAATACTGGCTTTGCCACTTATTAGCTATAACAAGTAAATAACCTAAACTTTCTGGGATTCAGTTTTCTCATCTGTAAAGTGGGGATAATAAGAGCATCCGCATACAGTTTGTACTAGCTTTACATGATTCATCCTGGAAAATCACTTTTGCAAATGTCTATAGCACAGTGATTACTACTGCTGTTTGGCAAGTAAATTAAATAGTAATGCAATTTATTATCAGAAATATTACACTGACATGGAGACAATGATATTGAATTAAGTGGAAACAATGACAGAAATGGGGGGGGGGTGAAAAGGAAAGATTTGGGGCAGGACAATGTTAGGGACTAGGGATGAAAACACCTTACATAGGACTGGAGGCTTTCTGGTCTTTCTGGTTATTATCAGTGCATTTAAGAGTGAGGAACAGCCTGTACTCTTACAAGAAATGGTAAGAAACCAGGATGCTTCGGAGAAGATTTAGAGGTACGTGACTGAGGGAACATGGGAGGGGAGGATGCTGGGGGTGGAAACAGGAAAAAGTGGCATTAACAAATCAGATAAGTGGGATAAAGTTGTTAGGATAAGGTGAAAGGGAGGATGAAGTTAGCCTGGGTTCCCTCAGGAACCTGGAAGCCTATTGGATAACATTTTGAATAACCCAGAGGCAGTGTTAGGCTCAGGATAAGAAAAAGAAAAAGGCAGTGTTTCTAATGTTGTGTAATATTATAGATGTCCAGCATTATTGTAGTGCCCGGAAAAGGGAGGTGTGTATATGTATGAACCGCTTTTCTCTGTGCATAGCATTTTTTAAACAAATGAAATAAAAGGCACCAAAAGAATAAATGTTGAAAATAATTTCATCCTGAAAAGAAATCCTTTACTTCAGTGATCTGCCTTAAGCGTTCTGATAATCTGTAACCCTGGGTTACAAAATGATTGTGCTAGTCGACTCTGCCTCTGGGATCTTCTCACTGATGTACTCAAAGTGCCAGTATAAGTTTATCTTTTTGTCTGAATGCTGAGTCCTGCCAAAAAGTAAGGTAGTATTTGTTTTTTACATAACTTATTTCCTTTGTCATGATATTTTTGTTAGAGTCCTGAATTCAGTGTTGCTCTTTCAGAAGAAGTCACTACCTCATTCAACCATTCTTTCAGCAAACCTACAATGAGCTCCTTCTATGGGTAGAGCACAAACGTAAGTGCTAGTGTCAAAAAACTGTAAACATTTTCTGACCTTGGGAGTCCCAATCTAGTTTGGAGGACCCACACACCAAAAAGTAATTACAATAAAATGTGGTAAGTGTTAATGAGATTAGGTATAAGTACTACATACACATCAAGGACATTGCACTAACTAGGCGAAAGATGCGGCTGAAATAAATGGCAATGTTTATCCACATCTACACTATCTACTGTGACTCTTTCTAATCCAGATATAGCTGAGACTTACATACCAGGATATATTTATCCTCATGGCTTGAGTCGTTCAGAATCCTACTGCTTCAATTTTTTTTTCAATTATTCACTGGGTTCATTTTGTACTATATCAATATACCCAAGCTGAAACAGTATTTTCCAGAATTCTTTTCCCTGTGTGGTTGGCCACAAGTGAAATTTGCATGAGACTTAGAATGTGGAAAGGAAGCAACAGGCACTGTCCTCTGAAGGTCAGTGTAAGGTGCCAGGGGTCACTGTAGCTCCCACACCTCGCACCAGACAAAGTTAAACAGGCACAGAAGAATTCATTCAAGAATATTGCAATAGGAGAGCAGACTGAACTCAAGTCTACTGAAACACAATGTGGGAGAGTGTTTAGGGGCCAGGCTGAGCTAGTGGAAAAGTACTGGAGGCTGCTGTGGGGGAGATTGATCAATGGGATGTGGACAGCATATTGAGTTATTCCTGAGCTTGCAAATATTTTTCTCTGTGACTAAGCCATCTGTCTGCTAATTGGTGCCCATGAAAGTCAGGCTCCTACCTTCCCAAAAAATCTGGGAGATAGAGGTGCTATCTGCTTCAATGTTTGCATGTCAGATGGTCCCCAGGTTTTTAAGAAAGTCACTTCCAGGGTGGTGAAACTGACAAGAGGTTGGGATGTTTCTAAGGAGCAGAGAAAGAGTTTACAATTCCAAGTTTCCTAAGGTAAAATGATCTAAGAAAGAGGAGGTCAGAGATCTACAGTTAGGAAGAAACCTGCCTAAAGTTCGGTCAAGCTCAGGGGAAATTTAAGGCCAATTTGGTCACTTCCAAATAAAGTGTCTGCTTACTAAACCTGGATTTGGTTTTATCTGGCTCTCCCTCCACTCCTGCTGGACCTCCTCCTCCACCTTCTCTGGTCCTACTTCAGTAAGGTGAGCAGTCCTCTCTGGTAAAGAGCTTCAGCTTCTTCTGAAGGTCACTTAAGGCTAGAAGCAGTGGGAGCCAGATGTGGGTTCTCCCCACTTCACACTCAGCCCTGCTGACCTAACAGTAACCTAAGGCCCACCTCCAAGAACAGAGACAACAGCCTTCCAGAGACTCTTCACCAGTTCGTAGAAATCTTAATGATGCAATAAATCCTTTTTGTCATTTCACTCATAGTGGTTCTGACCCTGTGACTGAATCCTACCTGATGTATTGCCTTAGCAAATAAGAATGCAACCAGGTACAACTTCTGATTTCTGCCTCAAATTATGTTTTAAAAATTAATGCAACATTAATATTCCTGAAATGGTAGAAATAACTCTTTTGCACCATAAATGTATGAAAAATAAAGCCAAAATATATTAATTTCTTACAATTAAATAATTTTTTTTCTATTTCTGCTTCAGCAATTCTTTTCTATAAATTCTGTAGCCAAATTGCCAAATGCTCTGTTAAGAAAAAAACAAAACTCAACCTTTCAAAAACATTTTTCCTCTTTAGTAAATGGTTTTTTTGCCCCGTCATCCTGAAAGGAAATCCTCTATCTCAGTCATCTGCCTTAAAAAGTTCTGGTAATCTGTAACTCTTGGTTACGAAGTAATTGTACTGGTTGACTCTGCCTCTGGGGCCTTCTCACTGATGTCAGTATTGGTGTCAGTATTAGCTAATCTATTGATCTGAATGCTGATTTCCATCTACCACACACAATAACTGGGGGCTAGGATTTCAATATATCTTTTTTGGAAGACACTATTCAATCCATAACACCAGTCAAATGGCGATGTGGGACAGAGCATTCCATGCAGAGAGAACGGCAAGTACAAATCTCCTGAGTTTGGAAAGAAAGCATTATTTAAAGACCAGCAAACATGCTCTCATGTGACTGAAGAAGAGAGATTATAAGAGCAGCATAGTGTGAGATTGCCCAAGGGAGAGCACGTAGGGCAATACAGACAGAGTAAGCTGTCTGCAATGGGAAGTCACCCATGCGTTTCAAGAAGGAAAGTGAAATGATCTTATTTCTATTTTTAAAAGATCAGTCCAGGTGGTAGGTATTGAATAGGTTGCAAGGGGTAGGGTAATAAAAATTTAAATATAGAAAAAAACTTGTAAAACAAAAGATACTATAAATAACGAAAAGAAGACATGGTAAACAAAGTTAAAATTTAAGCAGAAGACAGGGTGAAAATATTGACAGTGTATATAATACACAGAGTTGGTATACTGATATATATGAAAGTCATAAAATCAATGCATATAAGATGAACAATCTAGTGGAAATAAGTAAGAAATAGAAATGGGCAATTCACAGATAAAATACAAATATGGTCAATTACATATGGAAACAGGTCCAGCTTTACCAGCATTTGGGAAAACAGAAGCAATGAGTTTGAAAATTTCGTTCGTCAAATTAAAACAAAAAGTTTTATAATTATACAATTATATACTTAATTGTATTAATAAGGGTGAAATGAAATAGATACTATCAAGCACTACTATTGGGAATGTGACTAGATATAAGCACTTTAAAAGTAAAAATTCACTTGTTCTGTACCTGCCCTACAGAATATATTCCCAAAGAGGCATGTACACTGATGTTCCCTATACTGTTATTATTTTTATATAGACTATATGTTACATACATTAAAACATATTCAAACAATAGTATATGCGCTCTATGGGTACATATGCATAGACATAGAAATACACAAAAAACATATGAAAAAATACAAACCAAATTGATTATAATAATAATCTCTGGGTGAGTAACTATGAAAATTGGTAAATCAAAAGAGAATTTAATCATGTTTTACTGTTTCAATTTTTTAAATCAGGAAAATGCATTCCTCACAGACACAGTACAAGAGTAGTTAGATGTACAGACTCTGGAGCCAGACTGCCTGCTTTTAAATTCCAACTCTGCCATTTACACATGTGAACTTGGGCAAGTTACTTAACTTCTTTGTTCCTCTGCTTTTTTATTTGTAAGATGAATATAACAATTGAAATTACTTATACATTATTTTGGATATATCTGATGATTGAGTTAAAATGTTATGTATATATATGTGGATATATATGTATGTGTGTGTGGAGATTATATATATATATATATATATATATATATATATATATATATGTTATATTTGACCCCTTCTATTTTGAAAGAGGCAATGATTTGTCCTCTTTGGAATAACACTTAGTCTGAAAATGGATTTGCCTTATCCACATGCAAGTTTCTACCAGCACCACCACGTGTAGACTTTCCAAATGCTGTAAATTGGTTATTTATTAGTGGTTATAGCATATATACACACACACACACACACACACACACACACACACACACATATATATGGAGTTTAGAACCAGCTCTAATACATAGTAATGTTAATTCTTATAACTTGTGTAATTTAAAATATTTTAGAAGTTCAATATGAACCCAAAGAAAGAGATTACTGTCAATTTGGGGAAATACATGCAGAGTTATAAGTACAAATCTATGATTTCTCATTGTATTATTTCAGGGGGTGTTACCTTTTATTGTTGGAATTGTAAGAGAAACTTGAACAGAAGATGGGAAACTTTAAATCTCAGACTTAGATAAGTTTATGTGAGAAAACATGCATCAGTGAAGAAAACATGTCTAGCTGGATTAAGGAGTTCACTTAAGGATGTTGTGGGAAAAGAGCATGAAGCATGAAAGGCTTTGAGTTTGATGCTCCGGGGTTTGAACTTTTGTCTCTGTAGCAAAGAAGACTCCTTGATACTTTTTGAGCAGGAGCATGATATAGTATGTTAGCAGTTTTAGGTTGACTTTTCTGTTCTTGGTATACAGGATTGACTCTAGAGGAAACACCAAAGTAAGCAGGCCTGTCATGGCTATAGCAATAGTTTGTATGGTGATGAGGATGTGAACTAAAATGGTTAGAAAGGGAAAGAAAAGTAAGATCAACAGTACCTGCGAATCCCTTGGTTTCCAGAAATATACCACCTTACACCCAATTAGAGTTGTCAGATTTAGAAAATAACAACGTAGGAAACCCAGTCAAATTTGAACTTCAGATAAATAGCAAATAATTATTGAATGTAAGTATGTCCCTAATATTGCCTTTACTGTTTGCCTGAAATTCAAACTTAATTGGATACGCTATATTTTTATCTAGCACTCCTAACCCCAATAAGCATATTTTATCTTTATAATCAGATTTAATCATCCTAGACATTAGTTTAACTCCTTTGTTTGACTGTTCAATCAATGACATGAGAAGACAGAAGTGTCCACATGGCAATCACAACTTCTCTTTCAATGGGACCATGGTTATGTCTTTTAGTGAAATCATTCCTCTTCCTATTTAAGGCAGCAGAGCCCAAAGTCTTGGGAACTGAACACAAAAAAGTCTGTGAGTGGGCTGTTAATGACGGGAGGTGCCCCTACTCCCACACCACACCAGTCACTGGTTCTGAGCATATGGTGCTTCTTTTCGACTGTACCCCAACACTGCAATTTGTTATCACCCAGCTAAGACTGTTACTGGTGTCTTTAATAGGTTATTCTTCCATTAAACCTTTCTTCCATTACAATGGCTGAATTGGTACATGATAAAACTTGTAAATCCTCTGTGTTAAGCCCATTTATCACTACTTTTGCTATAAAAATGTTACTTAGTCAAACACAGCAGTAAACATAGCATTTGGAGAGTCTACATGTGGTGGTGCTAGTAGAAACTAGCATGTGGATAAGGCAAATCCATTTTCAGACTAAGTATTATTCCAAAGAGGACAAATCTTTGCCTCTTTCAAAATAGAAGAGGTCAAATATAATCGATTTGCCATCTGGGACTGGCTGGTCTCCTCAGGAAATGGTGTCATATCAGGAGCTCAGCATTAGCTTCCACCATTGGAAAACTGGTCATTTATTAGTGGTTATAGCAGACTTGGTGAGTTGATGTGCATTTTATTTACCTATAGCTAACCCCACTTCCTGTCATCATGGAAATTTTGTTAATGAACCCATTGAACAAGCACAAGGATGGCTGAGGAAAGAGGCTGCTTGACATTTCCAGAATGGGTCATCTTGTCTACCTGAACACTGAGAGCCTCTACTGAGTGGATATCCTCTGGAGGGCATTTGTATGCAGCAGCAATACAATATCTTTACACTCTGAGAGGTCCATCCATACTTGTTTTGGCAAAAATTCTCTAATCATGACTTTTTAGGTCCCTGGCCAGTCAGCCAAATTAGCCCTTGCCCAAAAATAGATATAAATCCACACCTCTGGTCATTGTTCCTTCAACATAAACTGAACATACAGATATTCAGCCCATTAGAAGTATTTCCATTCTTCCCATCCCCAAGTATTGGGTTGGCTATCTGAGTGGGATACTGACCAAGAAAGTTCTGATAATGTAGGTTATCTTTCCTTACAGGTTTCATTCAACCAACCAAGAAAACAATATGATTCATTACTAGTTCCTTCACTTAAAACCTTTAAACAAAGTCCTATGATGCTCAAAACTGCCAAATAATTTTTTTTTAAGTCTATGAAAAGTGAACCCATGTAAGTAAGCTCAGCCCAATCCAATGTTATGCTCTTTCCTCTTTGGTCAAATATCTGTACTATCCTTCCTCTACATATACTCTTGGAATTCACTGATATAAATGAACAAAATTTTGTACTTATTTAGGTTTGAGAATTATCTTCCCCCAGATCATTCATTCTGCTAGTCCCTCACTAGGTGTGATCAGACTCTTTGTTATAGATTTGGAATCAAGAGGCTTGGTGGAGTGTCTTAAGGAGTATTAACTTCCTCTTGAAAGTTGCTTGCCTAAGGTAAAATTATTACAGGCTATTTCTGGTGACAAGAGAGGTTCAATGAAATTTGAGCAGTCAAGGATATCTGAATATATACATACATTCCTATTTTAATACTTAAGGGCCCCACCCTTTTTCAACCAATTCCCTAACATATGAGACTTGGCTAGCCAGGTGAATTTGTGTGTGGGGGTGGGGGGGTGGGGGGGGTTTTGGTAATTTATTTTTTTTATATTTTTTTCTTAACATTTTTATTGGAGTATAATTGCTTTACAATGGTGTATTAGTTTCTGCTTTATAACAAA
The DNA here is from genome assembly GCF_028021215.1 of Eschrichtius robustus. Lineage (NCBI taxonomy): Eukaryota > Metazoa > Chordata > Mammalia > Artiodactyla > Eschrichtiidae > Eschrichtius > Eschrichtius robustus. The sequence goes on from NC_090827.1 coordinate 74,666,169, forward strand.
GTGAATCAGTTATACATATACATATATCCCCATATCTCTTCCCTCTTGCGTCTCCCTCCCTCCACCCTCCCTATCCCACCCTTCTAGCTGGTCACAAAGCACAGAACTGATCTCCCTGTGCTATGCGACTGCTTCCCACTAGCTATCTATTTAACATTTGGTAGTGTATATATATATCCATATATACACTACCACTCTCTCACTTTGTCCCAGCTTACCCTTCCCCCTCCCCGTGTCCTCAAGCCCATTCTCTAGTAGGTCTGCGTCTTTATTCCCGTCTTGCCCCTACATTCTTCATGACCTTTTTTTTTTTTTTTTTTAGATTCCATATATATGTGTTAGCATATGGTGTTTGTTTTTCTCTTTCTGACTTACTTCACTCTGTATGACAGACTCTAGGTCCATCCACCTCACTATAAATAACTCAATTTCGTTTCTTTTTATGGCTAAGTAATATTCCATTGCATATATGTGCCACATCTTCTTTATCCATTCATCTATCGATGGACACTTAGGTTGTGTCCATGTCCTTAGCCAGGTGAATTTAATTGTGTTGTAATTCTGCTTACCACAGGATAAGTTTGAGTCAGATTATAGGCGCCATTGACCCTATGGTTATAAAAGATAAGAAATTATTTTAGGGTATTCATGAAGACTTTCTGGTTCTCTAACTGTGCCATGAGTTGACAATCTAAAGTCTTAAATTTCCCTTTTCTGTAGGTTCACTGGTTCAGTTAAAAGCTGCTGTCCCTCCCCACTTCCTATAATGACTATGTATTTCTTAGTGTAACTCTAGTTGCTATAATAGAAATACCTCCAAATTCTCTGTGGCTTAAAATGATAGTGGTTTTTTTGTTTGTTTGTTTTTTTCACATCTAACTCCTGTAAAGGTTTATAGTTAGAGAATATTCCATGTGGTCAGTCAATTGACTCAGGCCCTTCTCTTATGTATCCCTTAGAATTCTCCAACAATTCTAATAATGAAACCAGCAGATTGGGAAAGAAAGGCATGAAGATTTATGCAGGAGATTTCTATGGGATTTCCACGGGAGATTTCTATTCCAGGAAATAGCTTACATCACTTGGGCCCCATTCTATGAACCAGAATTTAGTCATACGGTCACAGCTAACTGCAAGGAAGACTGAAGAACTTAGTCTAGCTGTGTATCCAGGAGGAGTTTGTTTTGATAACACAAACTTGCTATTACTCTCTATCCTCTTATTCTCATATAAATATCAAATAAATATTCTTTTATAAATATTACTCTTATTCTCACACATAGAACTCATTCACCCTTTCCCAAAGTCTTATTCATTCATGGATTCAGTTGAATGTCCAGAAACTGCAGATGATGCACATTTTCTGTCATCAGGTTCAGATGCATCTCCCCATGTTCCAGCAACCTAGGAACCAAACTAACATGTTATCTTCTCCCCACCTCTAAAACTCTCAGTGGTGGAGCAGGAAAAGAAGACTCCAATAAAATCTGCTGTCACTGTTCCATAGAAAGTATGAAATTCTGCTGGGTAGGCATTTTGACAGCCCCAGTGTAATTACACCCAAGTTAAACTTGTATGTGCTCACACATAAGGAAATTTATTTAAATTAGTCGTTATGCCAGGACTATAATTGCATAGCATCTTACATTTTCATATCACTTAATGCTATATTTTCAAGGATTATAACCTTGTCATAGCTTAGCTATGCTAGAGGGTAGAAAAGGAAGAATTTGATTCATGTAGGCCAACTATCCAATGAATGTTTCAAGAACTAAGTAGGTTATTTGATCAAAGCCTTAAAAATGATGTGTTTGTTAGAGTTTGGATGTGTCCAATTTATTTTTCTCTGTTTGTCTCTAATCCACCCCCCACCCTGCACAAATAAAGATGAGAAAGATACCATTTATATCTAAGAACTGACACAGAACCCTAGAAAAACCAGGAGGCTGATCATAGATGAAGAAAATCGTGGGAAGTGAGTAACTCAGAGGCTCTTGCTGTCCGTTTTTTCATTCCCACCTAAACCTCATCTGAACTAAGCATTCAGGCCACAGACAAAACAAAAAGTCCAAATTAACTTGCACAACATTTAACAGTTTACTGAGTCCTGTAGAATAACTAGATAATTGACTCCACACATTGAAGTCTGAAAGGATGAGATATTCACTCGAATTTGTCCTTTTCAAGTTGCCTCACTGGTCAGAATTGTTTCAGATTCAGGATCATCCTATGTATTTCATGTCTGAAATGTGCTCAATTACTTCTCTCCTTGTTTCATCATTGCTATTTATTAGCCTTCATTGCACAAACTCATGTCACCTACCTGCATCTCCCATTCACATTTCTGCAGGCTTTTCTGTATCTCTTGGCATTGTTTGAATTTGCTTTGAATCTATAAATATCCTGATTATATGCTCCTAGGAGAAGTGTAACTTTTGTTCAATCATATTTTATAATATGAAGCCACTTGCCACTTTCCAATGTTCTCTTTTTCAATACTTAACAACTTTATTTGCTAATCACTTTACATTGTTTTACCATCTCTTCAGTCTACTTTGAATCCTTTCATCTATTCTCTGTTCATTCCCCATTCTTTTAGCTTCTCAGCTCAGTAATTGAAATTATGCATGGCAAATTTCCTTAACTATTTAATAATATCTTCTGTAAGTTGCACAAAAATCTATTTCAGACAATCATGAACTTCTACTAAATTTCTGTCATTTTGTTCTTCCCTAATCTTATTCTCTGACTGATTTTCTGTATTATTACTATAATTATTATTATTATTATTATTATTATTATTATTATTACTGATCTTTGCCACTCTTTTCAAATGAATTTGAATATTCTAACATTCTTTTCTCAATTCCCTTTCTTTCTATTTGCTATTAACTTACCAAAATGCTCATTTTGGTGTTTTGAAAGCCTGATTATGTTAAGGATAATAAAACTTTATATTAATTAACTTTAAAGATATGCCAAACAGGGATCTTAAGTAGAACAGAATGCTAGGGGAAGGAGAAAACATTTTCAAAAGTTTGAGAAGCTAATCTTAACCCCATTGAGATTTTCACCTGAATTAATCATTTCTAACTCATATATGTACTTTTTATTTCAAGATTACTTCCAAATGCACATGCTTCCCAGTCAGATCCCTTCATTAAGACTGATACTTGCTTGTCACTCATTCTTATAAATGTAATTGTTCTACTTCTGTAATAGGGAAGAACAAATCTGACTCCATATTGGATCTTTTTCATTTACATTAACCTTTGTATTCTACTGCTTTTGCTTCAAGTTAAGAATGTTGCCTAGGGGACCTCCCTAGTGGTGCAGTGGTTAAGAATCCGCCTGCCAATGCAGGGGACACAGGTTCGAGCCCTGGTCCAGGAAGATCCCATATGCCACAGAGCAACTAAGCCCATGCGCCACAACTACTGAGCCTGTGCTCTACAGCCCGTGAGCCACAACTACTGAGCCCGTGTGCCACAGCTACTAAAGCCCGTGCACCTAGAGCCCGAGCTCTGCAACAAGAGAAGCCACTGCAATGAGAAGCCTGCACACCACAACTAAGAGTAGCCCCTGCTCGCTGCAACTAGAGGAAGCCCGCGCGCAGCAACTAAGACCCAATGCAGCCAAAAATAAAAATAAAATAAATAAAATAATTTTTTAAAAAGATGTTGCCAATAGCCTGAAATATATGGGATAGCCTATTCTCAAGGCTCTGACCTTTAAAGGTATAATGCTTTTCCATTAATATAGAGATAAAAAGTTGCAGAACAGAGAATAACATGTATCTTGTTGGAGGTTTCTAGGAACACTGTAACCTACCTGATCTATGTAGACAGCTGCAAGAACAAAGGATTGCAACACTAAGAAGTTTGCAACAACCAACCACACCTCCTCCCTTTTTTAGTACAAAAAGTCTGAATTCTAACTTGAGTAAGATGGTTCTTTGCGACACTAGTCCACCATCTCCTCAGTCTGCTGGCTTTCCAAATAAAGTCACTATTCCTTACCCCAACAACTCATCTCTCGATTTATTGGCCTGTCATGTGGTGAGCAGTACGAGCTTAGACTCGGTAACACTTTATCTAGAATGCAGATTCAAAACTCAGTTTTCTTCTCTGAACCATGTAAGTTACTCCTATGGATTGTTCCTTTTCATATCAACTTATTTTTTACTTTTTGTGATTTTGGCATAGACACAAATTCTTATCTTCCATTCCTTCCAGCTAGAACATAGATGCATATTTCAATACATAGTTTCTCCTCCTTCAAAGTTATCCACACAAACCTCATAAATTCTTTAAAATGTTATAACCTGTGTGTCTGTGTGTCTGTGCATGTTTAATAGCCATAGCTTCAAATAAAACCTCTTTATGCCTAAGTTTGTAATCATTGAGAGTTGAAGAGAGGATTGCCTGAGGAATTCAATCCTATGAAGCATATTATTAAAATTTACCATTCTAATAATGGCACATGTAGAAAAATTGAGGATAATGCAAGTTAAATTATTCCCCACCTTTAAATTTGAATTGAAAGTATGACAAAGTTCATTGACAGCTTTCATGAAAAGAAATAGTAAATTTCATCATATCAAAGTAGACTCCTACCTGAGACGTTTGACATTCGAGAGATGATAAATCTTGATACCTTCACAAATGTGGAAATGTAACTACAGCCTCCGAGCTTTTGTTCAAACTGTACTTCCAAGCAAAATTATATTTTTCCATATATCCATTTCAACTTCACTACCTTTTCAACTTGTACAAAATGTGTTTTTTAGCTACTTTTTCATGAACTATAAAGTGCTTGGGACCTGAAGCCACTTATTTCACGGGTGACAATGAGTTGAAGCCCAAAGATGACCTGAGACCCAGTTGGTTAAGTGCCTGTATCAGTGACAGGCTCCGGCATATCAGCACACAGAGTTCAAGTTTGTGCTTTTTCCAAATAATAAATTTTGCAGGACACAAATATTGATGGTTATGGGATAATTGCTGAAACCTCAAATGTTAAATCCACAAATGGCAAAGTACTATTTGAAATAATGATTCAAGCGTCTATAATGTATGTGCTTTGTGCTATAATTATGTGACAAATCAAACTGCTGGAACAATATTTATGAACTAAGAAGTAAACTTTTTCCAATTAAAATGAGAATTGGAAAATATTAGGGAAGAGGAAAATCTCTATTTTACCTTCTTTCCTGGTTTCCAAGACCATCATGAATTATTTCCTAGGACTGTACAGTATAAAACTTGAAAAACTTTAAGTAACAAATCTGAAAATGCGTCTTCTCCAACTTCCAAACTAACCTACTGACTTGAGATTTTTAGGAAAGAAAATTGAGACATGAACATTTTTAGAAATTAACCCAATTTGACACACAAAGATGAGCCATCAGATTCTGTGATTCTTGTTCAACAAAGAAGAATCATCTGTCCTCAAGCCAACTATAATATGTGACCTGCATGTAGCTTCATCCAGATTGACTATGATGGCAATGCCACTCTATCATGGTAAACACCACTCTAAGCTGCCTCATCTGTCATTGTTAACACTTCTATCAGACACTTTGAAGATTGCCATAGAAAAACATTTTTTGAGATTCTAGCTCACACTAATACTGTTGGGACCTAGAAAATGGTTTCACAGTTAAACATAGCATTTCAAAGGGGAAAAGGCATTCATAAGAAATAAAAGCTCTTTCCCTTCCCACCTCCATCTCTTTGTGCATCAGTTCTGTGAAGCTTGGCTAAGACAGTCCTGGTATTCTTGCATAACGGGTCTAAGTAAAGTTCTCCTACACTTTCTTCCAAAACTTGGCTTCTTAAATGAAGCATTATATAATACAGGCATAATGGAAGCTTTTGAAAGTAATTTGGGATTTAGGTTAAGAAAGCAAAATTAAGATTTGAAAATTACATACTCCTCATATACATTTTTAGTTACAATTTTCTGGTTATGAATCTTTATTCTGCTTTTAAAAGAAAAGCGCATGTTGAAGAGAGATAAATATGAGAAGAATTGAGTTTTATGTGGCCTCCTACTACACTTTGAAATATAGTGTCTAGTGCAAAATTCAATGCATAAAATAATTGCACCCAAGTGCCATTATATTAATTTCAGCACCAAGATTACTGCCTATCCTTATATCCCATTTTATTTAAATAAAGGACAAATGAAAATTCCTGGCCCCTATATTTTGGTTGGAAAAAAATGATGAAAGTTCGAGTGACTGCTATATGAAATAATTCAACTCCCCAAGTTACTAATGCATCATTAAGGAGTGGTTTATATATGAAGCAAAATCAAATATGCTATCTTGTTACTGAAGAGTTTGGTTATCCCCAAACCCATGTGAAAATTTAAATCACTGGAAAATTCCTCAAAAGTACAGATTTCATGGCTCTAACCCAAACATACTAAGAATACCCAGGAATTAGATACAACCATTTGTGTTACCTTATAATGCTCCCCTAAATGTTTCTGATGTTCAGAACCACTTGACTAGAAGTTATCAGACATAAATTTGAAGAGCTAATACCTATGGGTTTTCCATAGTAATAGGCATCAAGTGTTTAAATATTATTTTATGTTTAATCACCTTACTATGAACAAATAATTTGATACGCTTAAATAAAAACCATTTAATTTCTTATTTGTGATTCATGCTTGCATTAAAATCTTATTAAGGTGAATTTTAAATAGATCTAATCTAATAAGTAAACTATGGTCTCTAAAATGGGAGATGCAAAGCATAGGTAATAAGTAAACTATGGTCTCTAAAATGGGAGATGCAAAGCATAGGTTCAGTGTTTATGAGAACATGTGCTGTGAATAGTAAGAATTCCAATTAAAATTGAAAATATTACTCCAAGCTAGTGTTTTTTGGGGCACTAATTCTTATTTTAATCAAATGCATCAATTTTTATAGCTTTGTAGAAAAGGGTATTGTGTTATAAATGTGTACATGTTTTTGTAGCATTTCGGGGAATCTAAAGGCCTCTAAAACAGGCATTGTGCTATTACCTCCTGTATAAATTTTCAGAATATTTGAGAAGAAAGAGGTAATTCCTTTACAAATCCTAACTGTTCTGTCTGAATTTTTCTTGGCACTTATTGAGCATAATACTTGCAAGACGGTTCTTTGCATTTTAGGCCCTATGTAAGAAAAACGTAGTGACATGTGTGTTGTTATTCATCTGTGTATCTAGGAACATGTATGGAGCACAGTCAAGAACTGTACTTTGTGCTATAGACATGGTGGTAAGCAAGTCAGAGACATCCCTTCCCTAACCAACTCATGGGGAAGATAGACATTAAATAAGAAACTCTGAGTGAAATAAATTCCACCAATTAGAAATGACAAGTGTGAGCAGGGAAGGTATCACTGCACAGTTGATGTCAATGCAGAAACCCAAAAGATGAGAAAGAGTTATCTAGTTATCTGGGCAAAGAGAGTTCAAGGCAAAAAAAAAAAAAAAAAAAAAAAAAGCAGATGTGGTTAGAGAATGGTCCAGCCTGCTACTTTGTTGAATTGGCTCTTAAATAGTAGGTGATGATGTAAGTGATGGTGGGCTCTGAAGGCAAACAGCTGTGGTTCTAAATGTAACTCTACTACCACTACCAAGCAGGCAAAGTCTCTGCCACCATGTCTTTGAGCAGGTGAATTAATCTCTAAAAATTGCCTCATGTGTGAAATGAAGTTCATAATAGAGTTGTAGTGAAGATGAAAGGACCAAATAATAGCTAAGTAACTGTAAAAAAAAAACTGATTCTTGCTTAACATAGTGATATGTAACCTTATCTTATTTAATACCTAAATTCCTAACTCAATTCTTAATTCAAGAATTGGGTTCCAACTCCAGGGGTCTGTTACACAGCACAGCATTGTAAGGCACTATGGATGGGCTCCTGCAGAAAAGCTTTATAAACACATTATCGCTATTTAGGATTTGGCAGAGGAGAAAATTCGATGGGGAAACTAAAAATATCAGAATCTTTTGTTTCCATGTTCAAAAATCTTGGAGAGTGTTTATTGGAAAAGGAAAAGCTCCCTGTGAATTTTAGATGCTGGAAAAGAAAAAGCTGCCTGTGAATTTTAGAAAGTAAAGATGGATTTAAATGTAGGAGGTAGCAGGACAGGCAGCAGGAGAGCAAATGAAATTAACTTGGATAAATGACTCAGAGGGGGTTGGCAAAAATTATCTTAATTGTTCTTATGCACAGGTTATCACTGGGATAAATATTGAAATTAGATTTAAAAGTGATTGGATTATTTTATGAGCTTCAAAAGTACTTGCAGGTAACTAGCTCAAGCAATAATTTTTTAATCAAATCTCATGATGCAGGGGGTAAACTGATAATTCAGAGGTCAGAATGACATTTATGGGTGTGAGAGATTTCTGTCTCTGAAACTGGCTAAATGGACACTACCAGAGGTAAAACTTGAGTAGAAGGATTTATTACCTAATACAGTACACAGTTCTTATGTCACTAATTAATGATTAGGGGCAAATAGAAAATCCTGATACAAGCTCAACTTTCTTAAATTAATAGTTTTCAGGAGAATCAGATGTAGATTAATGGATAGGGCATAAGATTTAACACCCCCAAAATTTTAAAAATAGATAAATGGGTTCTCATCTGTTCTTCTTCTACTCATACATTTATTCAAATATATTTATTGGGTATCTACTCTGGGCCATCCATTGTATTAGGTATTAGGATTATGGGTTGAATTGTGTCCCCCCAAATATTCATATGTTGAAGTCCTAACCCCCAGTACCTCGGAATGTGACTTTATTTGGAAATAGTTATTATAGATGTAATTAATTATGACGAAGTCATTCTAGAGTAGGGTAGGCCCCTAATCTAATATAACTGGTATCCTTATAAAGAGGAGAAATTTGGACACAGAAACAAAAACACATGGACACACACACAAATGGAGAAGACTTTGTGAAAATAAAGGCAGAGACTGGGGTGACACTTCTGCAAGCCAAGAAACACCAGCTAACCACCATGGAAGAGTTCCAGCTAACCACCACGTAAGAGCTCCAGCTAACCACCATGGAAGAGGAAGGGCATGGAACAGATTCTTCCTCACAGCCCTCAGAAGGAACCAACCCTGTTAACACCTTGATCTTGGACTTGTGGTCTCCAGAACTGTGATACGTTTCTGTTATTTAAGCCACCCAGTTTGTGGTACTTTGCTACAGTAGCCCTAGCAAACTAATGCAGGATTGGAGCAGGGAATCCTCCATCCTCATGGTGCCTATATTCCAGTGTCAGTGTTTTCTATGTCTCAACCACAAAGGAAGCTGTAGATATTTTTTCTAATCAACAAAATTATAGATTTGTGATAAAAGAGTAAAACAAAAATATGCCAATCCAAAAGAATCTATTTATTAGTCAGAAACATAATTCATCTGTGCTTTGTCCTGGATTTTCCCCACTTAATCTTCCAGATGAATGAATGCCCCACCCTTCTCTGTGCCTCGGTTGCTGAACTTTACAGACTGCACCAGTCAGGATCCCTTTCCCTCTGGCTTCCGGGTGCTTTCAACCAATGTGAGGGACGGAATGAGAGCAGGGATCAGGAGAGAGCCTATTAGCTTCTTACTATTGGCCTGCAGTGTTAACAATGCCTAGAATCCTCTCCAGCTGGTCATCAGTCAGCCAAGTGTCTCCCCTCAATGAGTTCCAAAAACATTACTCCCCATTTTTCCCCTTAAAGCTAGGCTTGGTAATAGCTAGTCCTTGGTAACTGTTCCATACTAATTGTTGCTAATTCCTAGAGGTTTTATCCTTTTTTATTGTTACCCTTAACCCTACCCTCACTTTGTAAATAATATCATCTTTATACTCTCTTAATGACGTCCTTGAGTATGTCAACAATTTTTTGCCAGAACCATGGCTGATACAAGAATTTTTCCAGGAATACCCCCAGGAAATAAACTCTAAAATTTGAATTTCAGGATTCATGTATCACATATTTCATGAGCAGACAGATTATCTCTTTGCTAGGGGGCAAAAGGACACTGGTACTTCATGGTTGCAGTGGCACCATGGTTACTCAGATTGTCACAAGTGGCATGAGATGGAGTTCAGTGCAAAGAGGCTTTGGGAGATCAATTTTCTGCAGCATTTAGTTGCTATATTGACATTGTTGCTGTAAAAATTTAAGACATATTTGTTGCTTCTAAAGGACACACAAACACACACACAAATTAACTCAAAGGCTGGAATTCCTTTTCAAAGTACAGAAAGCTGCTATGAAGCTTCTCTCACGTAGCTGGAGTGCAAACATGACTGTGGATCAGATACAAAGCTTGATCGTAAGTGCTACAGAGATTCAGTGGCAGTTAAATGTACAAATACTTCAGATCTCTCTGCTAACTTTAAAGACACCAGTTAGAAAGAAGTAAAACTTTGAAAATCGGGGTGGGGATTTTTGGTCAGTGTGTCTGCTTGCCCACTTACTACGGAAAACGGGAAGGTGAGATGGATGACCTGATGTAAAATCTACATTAGTTCATAGTCAGTAGACAAAAGGTTAGTTGTTGGGCATGTTTTGGAAAAAAACAAGATTGGAAAATAGGTGACAAAGGAATCTAAAATAGAGGACTGTGGATAAACATTTCAGAATGAGCACAGAGTGTGAAAATATTCATGGGCCACATAAGGTCTCTCCAGTGAAGTGAAGACGTCACCAATCAAGTGAAAAAAGTTACCTGTTGTGTGTATATAAGTCAGCTTCTATCCTTGGCCGCTAAATTTCTTGTTTAATGGGCCCATTTACAAAGTGGCCATAGTGGCAGGGATGGAGGCTGTGCACAGGCTCAGTAACATGGACAACATAGACTTCCCTTCACTAAGATTAATCTGGTCACATCTGTTGCTGAGTATCCAACATGTCAACAGCAGAAGTAAATGCTAGGCTCCCAATTTCCTGGGGAGCTATCTATTCACCAGGTAAAAGTTGATTACTCTGGAGCCTTTTTTTCACAAAGTCCGTTCTCATAGGAATATAGTCATATTCCAAAGACAGATTTTCTGCAAAACTCTACCAGTATTGCTATGCAGGGACTATCAAAATGCCTCATCCCTCACCTTAGTATCAAAAAAAATCACTTTTGCTGATGGGACACATTTTACAGTGAAAGAAATATAGCAAAGTGCCCCTCTCAATGTGTTCTCTGGTCTAATCACATTCCCCAGAGAGCAGTTGGTTGATAAAGTGGTGGATTAGCCAACAAACGTGCAAGAATGGCACTTGGTAAGTAAAGACCCCCTGTGAGTCTGTAGTGCTGTTTACAGGACGCAGAATATGCTTTAAGCCAGTGGACAATAAATAGAGCCATCTCCTCTGTAGACAGAATGCATGAGTCTAAGGAACAAGGAGTAGATGTGGGAAATAGCCCTTCTTACTATTACACCTAGTAGTGCACTAGAAGTGACCTCAGTGTGACTGGAAAGCTGATGCTTCCAAACACTAGGGGGGAACACAGTCATGATTCCATTGAAATAGCAACTGAGACTGACTTCAGGCTATCTTGGGCTTCTCGTTTTGAAGAACCAACGCAAAGAATGAGGTCAGAGTACTGGTTTGAATAATTAATTCAATTTCCAAGGAGAAATTTGATTGCTTCCAACCAGTGGGACAAAGAGAATTTTGAAAACCAGGCAACTCACAGTGGCACCTGTTAGCACAGCCATTCTTTTATTAATTGCCAATGGGAAATTGGGACAACATAATCTAGTCAGGGCCACTAGAGACTTGGGTTCTATAGGAGTGAAGATTTGGGTCACCCCATCAAGAAAAAAAAAAAAAAAACCTCACCAACTGATGTTGGCAGGGAATTAAGGGAACATGAAATTGGTAACCAAAGAATGAAGCTGTAATTTCAACAAGCCTTGTAACCTAAGCATTATAATCAGCTATAGAAGTGGACACTATGATCGGCTATGTTTTATATTAATCTTTTTTCTCCTTTCTATCCATCCCTGATATTGATATTTTCTATGAAGGGCACTAATACTCAATAACATTACAATTAAAATTTCTGATGAAATTCTAGCTACAATGACATCTCCCCAAGGTGATAACGTAAGTAATAAAATTTTATGTTTCCTCTATGTTTGAGGATTCTTTTCCCTTGTACTTCAGATCTGTATATCTAGATGAAGAATGGGAATGAATGCTAATTGGAAAAAGGGGATTGACTACGCTAGATATTTGCATTTATTTTTACCCTTCTGGATCCATTCTTTGCCCTGATCTTTGTCCCAGAACTACATTACTTGGTATCTCTTGCCCTCTGGCATCTTGGTTTCAACCAATAGGAGGCACTACCAGGAGAAAAGAAGTAAGAGGAAAAAGTTATCAGGTACTGATTTCTGCCACACCTAAGCTCCCTCCCTCCCAACCCATGATTTTGACAGTGGCTGTGCTCCCCTATGTGTGTCCACTACTATTGGGCAGTCCATTTCCCACAGCCTCAGCTATCACTGGGTTCTGATGGGTGTCACTCTCTATCCTTACCCCAGCAGGATTTGGAGCAGTCATGGCTTTCCATTGTTGTGGGCCCCTGAATGCTTCACCATCCCTTTTTGCTTCTCTTAATTCTGCTGACCTCCTCATAATTAGCCCCTTGTTTTAACTCGTATCAGTTAACATTTTGAGTGTGCCTTCTGTTTTCTACTAGCACCCTGACTAAATTTATGGTTGATAAATGTCTTTTGTGATTTCCTAATACAGATTAAAACGTACTTGTCCAGGAATAGAAATTATCTTTTTTTTTTTAAATTAAGTTTCCACCAGACACTACTGTGAAATATGTTTGTTTGACCAGCAGTGTTGATAGCAAAGCTAAAAGGTTCTGAAGGAGAAGATATATTCCCTGAGAACAGATGCTTTAAGGGTAGTGATATTCTCAGTATTATGTTCTATAACCAAGATACTAAATATTTGGAAAGTTGCTATATTTATACCAAACTAATTGCATTAAAAATCTATCTGCAATATGCTAAAGTAGGATGAATTGGTGAAAGTAACATAATTACAAAAGCAATAAAATGTAGTATATTGAAATAAATAACAAGGAATCTTCTCATTTGTATCCTTAAAAGCCTATTAGACTTTTTAAACCATGATAAAAGGTATCAGTTACTTGGCCAACTGATATATTTTTGCTGTTATTGTTTTTTATGACTATGCTGCTTTAGAACAATGATGATCTATTTTATGAAGCCTGAACCATTCTGTTCAATTTTGTTCTTTAAGAACCTACACAACTTATTCAAAAAACTAACTGAAATCCTGCCTGGTTTTATTTCTTTTTTTGGACAGAAAAAAGTGAAAAAGAAAGCTTCAGAATATTAAAGAGAATCAATGACCACCACATATCAACTCTTATTGTCCATTGCCTTTTCCACCTACCCAATCTTTTTATTGATAAACAGAGTTTTATGATTCACATTTAACCTCCCAGTTTTGCTCTTTGGAGGCTAAACGGAATACTGTTGAAACACACTCTTTGAATTTAATAAGAAAATGATCGATTTTAATCCTATCTCAGGAGAAATATGTGTAATGTTCAACACACCCTACAGTAAAAAGTAGGAGGCAGGTTTTTGTAGCTGTTCATTGCAATTGAGAAAGCCTCCTATTTCTTCCTATATTCCAGACTGTCACTATAGCAAACTTGTCAGCTTTAGCCAACTTGTGTTTTTTATGTCTCAGCAAAGATGTGCTTCAAAGAAATCTCCCTTTGAAACCTGTGATAAAAGACTACTCAAAGCCAACTGAATCCATCATCAAATAACTTGTATTTTCTTTTTTAAAAAATGGGAAAAGAAAACAGAGCTCTTACTTGCAATACATTTTTAATAGTATTTTGAGTAGCTTTACTATTTTTTTCTGTGGGAATACATCAGATTCAGACATGCTCTAAAGGAAAATTCTTCTCTCTAAATAATAGGTAGTTAATAATTGAATTTAAGTGGAATAACATGGGAGAATTAAAGTCAGTCACTCTGTATCAAGGGATCTTTCTTAGAAAAAAAATTCCCAAGAATCAAAAATCCATAGCTATTATTTGTTTAGCATTTCTATGGCCAGGAATGACTCAAAATGCAAATTTTAGTTTCTATTGTGAACCATAGATCCTATCCCCAAAATCCATTCCCCATTCCTCAATCTAATCCATTCCTACCTTTACCTATATGGTTTAATAGCATGTGCAGATACATGTCATGTGCCAGTATCAGAATTGATATATGAGTGATGCTGGCATTAGTGCTGAGAACAAGGTAGCATGTCCTCAAACAGTGAATGTATGAATAGATAAACAAATAACACATTATGGACTGAACTTGAAATTCAAACCCTATAAAGAAGAATATTGATAAATCAATACTTGAAACCAATGCAGAAAAGTCCCTTTTGATTCTGAATTTGTGATTGTTTATAGAAAATTAAGTAGGGTTTGACAGCAAACAACTCATTTATTTCAGAGAAAGAATAATTTTACCATCCAATGGTTCCAAAATTATGAATGTTTGTCTTACTTTATTGAAGAATGCAAAATCAAACACTGCAATTGATATCAAATATGAACAAAAGTATAATAAAAATGTGTTCACAAAGAAACTAATGGAAGAGATTATAAAATCCAGAAATAGACTCACACATATATGGTCACCTGATTTAAAACAAAGTACCACTGTAATTCAGACTGAAAGGTCAGTCTTTTCAATAAATTGTGCTTGTCCATTAGATATCCATAAAGGAAAAAAATAAAATTGACCCTTACCTCACACCATATACAAAAATAATTTGAGATAGATCATAATCCTAAGTGTGAAAAATAAAACAAAAACTTCTAGAAGAAAACATAAGGGAATATCTTTTTAACCTTAGATAGGCATAATTTCTTAAACAGGACACAAAACCACTAACTATAAAAGAAAAAATGTTGAATTAAAACATTCTGTCATCAAAAATACAATAAGAGAATGAAATGGCAAGCTACAGAGAAAAGATATTCCCGATATTTAGGTACAGCAAAGGACTCGAACTCAGAATCCTACAATCTAATTTTTTAAGTGAACGAAACTTGAAAGGGAACATCACCAAAAATGAAATGAAAATGAAAAATAAGCATATGAAAAAATATTCAGCATCATTAGTCCTCACAGAAATGTAAATTGAAATAACAATGAGACATTACATCCCCACAGGAATGGTTAAAATTATACATAGATACATACTTTTTATTTTATTCACAATACCAATACTGACCAATATCAAGTGTCAATGAGGTTATGGAACAAGTGGAGCACTCATACATTTCTTATGGGTTGTAAGTTGCTACATACACTTTGGAAAACAGTTTGACAGTATCTGTTATAATCACACACACAAACATACAACCTATAGCTGCAAATTTAAATATATCTCAAGAAGAAATGGGTGCTTTGACAAGGAAAAGACCTGTATAAGACTATTAAGAATGTTCATAGCAGTGTTATTTACAAAAATCAAAAGCTGGAAACAATCCAAATACCCAACAACTGTAGAATGAACGAATGAAAATTGTCAACAGCAATGGCAAAAAAAAAAAAAAAGAACTATTGCTGCAGACAAAAATATGGATACATCTCACACCCATAAGATTGAACCAAAGACGCCAGAAGCAAGCATATATACTATGTTTAATTAACATGAAGTTCAAGGTAGGCAAAGCAAATCTATGACGTTAGAGATTAAAATAGCAGTTATCCTTGAGTGTATACCAACTGAGAGGAAGCATGAGGGAACATACTGGGTGTTGGAAACACTTACTTTGATCTGAGTGGTGATTTACTTGGATGTATACATGTATAGAAATGCAAACATTCACAGCTTTATGATATAGCAGATTTAATTAGCAAATGATAGAGCAGAATTGACATCTATTGAGTTCTGACTATATATTATTATTTCATTTAATTATCATAACCATTTTTGAAGGATATATTATTATTTCTTCTTTAGAGATGATAAATTGGATATTTAAACACGTTAAGTAATATATCTAAGTCACACAAGAGAGTAGTAAGCTGGCATTCAAATTCAGATCTCTGAGATTCCAAGACACATAGCCTTAAAAACAAAACAGAACAAAAATCAAAAAAACTATTCCGCTTTACCCACACATCTTTTTAAAGTATCATAGTGATGGATTTATGAACAGCCTAATCTTCATAGTTCCAAGTATACTTCAGAGCCCCTTAGGGATTCTAACGTGGTAATTTGTAAATTTACTGAGACATGAATTTGAATATCAAGTCACTTAGAGATTGAGTCTGACTCAACCTACGCTACATTGCCAATCTCTACCCATCATTTCAAATGCAGTAGCTCTTATAAAATAGTCAGTAATTAAATAAATATTCATTATAACTTTTCTATTTTCCGGGCTTTGTTCTAGGTCTCAAATAATTTATGCTACATGAATAATAAGTTCACAATAATAGTAATTAAAATTTTGTTGATGTAGTTCTAGTAAATGTCAAGTATTTACTATGAATATTTTTCCTTCCTTGTTTCCTACTATGAAATTATAGATATGGTAAGACAAAAAATAAAGGCCCAATAGATTGTCTTTAAATAAACTTATTAAAATGTTAGCCATCACCAATGGCATACTGTACCCTTTATTTCTTCAGCAAGGCCGAAATCTTCTGGGATATTCTCTTTTCCTTTTTCTGCGCTTTTCCAGCTTTAGGGATTCCCCTTTTCTATATGTTCTTTCAAATGCAAAACTTCTATTTGTATGCAAATAAAATAAAACTCATGTCCTAAGATCTTGCAACTCTGCATTTCTTTTTATATGCAATAGCTATTAAAATTGTCATACCTTATCAATTGGTGCCTTCATTGAACTTGAAAAGATATACTGAAAATATGTTTCTCAGTATCCCAATTCAAAAGTTTACATGAGTAAACCGAGGGTAAACTGAGGGTGAAGAACATAAAGATGGAGGAACTGTGGTAAAAATCCAAAACTGAGCCCTTTTTACCAACAAATAATGTTATTTTAAAATGTGATAGGTCTATTTCCCCTTTTCCATATCTAAAATGAATACACTATTTATGAAAATTAATCAAAATGTCTCAGATATAAATTTGAAACACAGGAAAATAACCTTGTAGTTTTAATTTATTTATGTTATGAATAAAACCAGTAAAATTGTAACATTTTTAGGACTGATCTACTGAAATTCTTAAGAAAATACTTTTTAAAAAATGAAACATTAATGATAAGTTTAGATAAACTATTCTGATATCTTACCCTAGCTGCATCTGTACTCCATTCCTACTACAGGAACTGACATCCTGTATCTTAACAGCCTTTGGAATATGTAATATTACGACAAATGCTTATAGCACCAGAAACAAATGGACATCGGAAAAAAATATTTTAAAAGATTCGATGATTCAAGTCATCAAAGGTTGACTACTCTAGTAGTCATCATGAGAAATATTAGTAATAAGTTGAATATTACTTATTTTACAGTTTAATATTGTTTTCATTATGGAACGTACACCATGATATAATAGGTATATAATATTGTATAATAGGTGTACAAACCCGGCACTCTTTTCCTAAGGTTTTTACCCAGACCTAAGTTAGGTTTGGGCTTCAAACCTCCTTCTTGGTTCTCATAATTCCTAAGAAAGCTACCTCATAGTTTGGCCAAGACAGGACATTACACTTTCAATTCCTAGCTATGCTTCTTGTAGTCCATCCAAACAAAATTATTTGATATTCTCTAATATTGCATGGAATTGTGATAAAAGCATGACTTATGGAGTCAGAATATTCAACTAAAGTCCTGCCTCATCCTCTTCCTGTTTTGTTACCTTGGTCAAATTAAAGGCACTCCAAATCTTTTTTCCTTATCTAAAAATGAGAATATCTCTTTCACATTTTAGTGTAGCAGGATTACAAATTGAACTCATACAACTCAGATTCATAAAGAAAACACAACTTTTTTTTTTTTGTCTACCAATAATGTAGTCTTTCTTTTAAACCTGAATTTACTGTCATGTGGAAGAGGAGTAATTGTTAAAGTTTTCCTTTGGATTAAACTCAGACTCTTAGGAAAATGTACTAGGCATCTCTCAGATGCCTCAGTCTTCCATCCCCCTTCTCAGGTCCTTTTCATGGTGGCTTCTGGGTATATGGAAGGAGAGATGTGGCTTAAGCAACCTCGTGTTAGAGGATTGATTTAGGATCCTTAGGCTTCCCTGGTCTCTAGGGTCACAGTTTGCAACCACCTGATGGCATCCAAAACTGATATAGCTCATAATCTGACTTTGAACTGGTAGAGCTCAGTGGTACACTCTGGCTAATTAAGCCTCATCTCAGACCCTCCTAGTACTTTCAACCCCTCTGAGGTCTCACGGTGACTCACATGGATGTGGCTTCCTGGTGCGCAAAACTTACAAGAGAGTCACTTTGTCCCTGCTATGATATTCCCTCTGGAAACATATCTTGTTTGGTCTATGTCATTCGAGAACCCAGGGCACCAAAGCTGGCTATGCAGCAGGTTAGTACGGGATGGTCTGCAAGCAGCGCTCTTTCTCGAGATCTCACTGAGAACCATTGGCAAAAGCCCCACCCAACCCCATTCAGTGCAATTGTACTTACTAAAACATCTCTGCCTTCCCCTTTCTCTTTCTTCTACCAGATACCCACTGAGTCAGCAAGAAAGATTTTATTTTTCTTCCTCCATAGCAAATGTTCCTTCCCCAATAGAAGTAAGTCTTATAGTTTGGCTACTCTGGAAGAAAGCATCTTCACTACCTTATGGAAAAAACTTGATGATGTAAGCCCTTTTTAGTTCTTGAGGTATTCAATGGATGATAAATGAATTTGGGAATTCCTTTTGTTTTCAAAAAACACTGCCTTTGCTGCAAAATCCTTTTGTTGCACATTCAAAGTTAAAACTTGCCTCAGTTCTCCACTTTTTATTTCATGGTAACCAGTCTCACTATCGCTCCATGTATCTGAAACCCCGGGAAAGCCAGAGGCAAGGTCACGTGCTTAAAAAGATAAAAGAAAAATGAACATTCAGAATTTCCCAAATACACCTTAATTCTATCTTCCATAGATTTATCATTGAGGTTCTCCTAGTTAAAATGGATTTCCCTCTGATTGCGGACACAGGCAGCTGTAAGCGGCTGCTTGCAAGAAGCAGCAGCAAGCAGGAGCTGGAAGCAAGATCTTAGTTCCCAGACGGAGAGTCCTAACCACTGGACAACAGGGGCCAGTAGCTAGGGCCTGGGTCCCTAGTTCTTGCCTGTCTTGTTAGGAATGAATTCAGGCGAGGAGGCAGAATGTAAATTGAAAAGTAAAAGGTTTATTGGAAAAGCAAAGTACATGCAGAAAGAAGCACAGGCGAACTCAGAGAGAGAGTTGAACATTTTGGAAGTTTAAATCCTTTATGAGGGGGCAGTTTTCCGGGTCTTTGTCTTCTTTTTGGCCAATCATATTGTTTTGACCCCATGGTTAATTTGCCTCTGGACCCTCCCCTGGGTGCGCACGCACCCCTCTGTTAAGATGGATCCCACTGCAAAGGCCTCTGGGAGGAAGATAGCAGGGCTTACTATGGTCTGGCATTCCCTGCCATTTTGACCCCATGAAGGCTTTCGCGCATGCGTAGTGTCTCCCTTGCCTCTGTCTCTGCCATAAAAATGCCCAATGTCCACTTATTTACCCTATTCCGGTTGATGGATTTTTTATCGAGGTACAGATCTTGAAATATAGACAGAAGTCCGGTCATAAATATGTAGTCCTGGAGCCCGTTTGTCTCTTGCTTCAGGAAATGTAAACAGGGGCTGGTAATGAATGTCCGGCCTGGAGCTCATCTTCTTCTCACCCCAGGATGTGTGAACAGGAGGCCAGTTGTAAATGCCTAGCCTGGAGCCCGTCTATCTCCTGCCTCACCTCTATTTCTTTATTTTTACCTTCCAAACTCCTTTTGGGATCCTTCCCAAATATTAGCTCTTTCACGATCCCTATAAGTAGAGGTAATCTCTATCATTGCCTATATCTCTTTGTATTTTTCGTGTTTTGCTTTTATGGTATTGATCACTATCTCTTAAATTATTGTAACAGTTACATCTGCATTTTTCTGTCTTGCTACATCCTATGGTCCATGTAGGCACAAGCTATGTATTGGATAGAGTCTGACATAATTGGAAGATATGTCTAGTTCCTAAATGATATTGGGCTAGTCACTTAAATTCTCTATACACAATATCATTTTATCTGTAAACTAATAATAATAATAATAATGGTATTGGAGCCTTGTATAATTACTGTAAAAAACATTAATACTATATGTGAAAAGAACCTGCATACTGTCAATTAGCAGTTTGTGCTCAATAAACAATAATAAAATCAATAATTGAATGCAGCATTCTTCTTAGGATAGCCCAGTCTACAGAGCAGACACTCAATTTTTGATCTAATAATATCCAGGAATGATTCTAAACTATGAAACAAAGCTCCTAATATTGAGAATGCAATATAAGAAAGAAGAGTGATAAAATTAGTAATATTATTTATATTAAACAAAATTTAAAGAACCCAAAGAACAGAAACTAAAAATATATATATATTTGGAACTGGATAGAAAGCCCAGAGATAAACCTATGCACATATGGTCACCTTATCTTTGATAAAGGAGGCAAGAATATACAATGGAGAAAAGACAGCTTCTTCAATAAGTGGTGTTGGGAAAACTGGACAGCTACATGTAAAAGAATGAAATTAGAACACTCCCTAACACCATACACAAAAATAACCTCAAAATGGATTAAAGACCTAAATGTAAGGCCAGGAACTATAAAACTCTTGAGAAAAACATAGGCAGAACACTCTATGACATAAATCACAGCAAGATCCTTTTTGACACACCTCCTAGAGAAATGGAAATAAAAACAAAAATAAACAAATGGGCCCTAACAAAACTTAAAAGCTTTTGCACAGCAAAGGAAACCATAAGCAAGACAAAAAGACAACCCTCAGAATGGGAGAAAATATTTGCAAACAAAGCAGCTGACAAAGGATTAATCTCCAAAATACACAATTAGTTCATGCAGCTCAATATCAAAAAAACAAACCAAAAAAAATCCAAAAATGGGCAGAAGACCTAAGTAGACATTTCTCCAAAAAGATATACAGATTGCCAACAAAACATGAAAGGATATTCAACATCACAAATCATTAGAGAAATGCAAATGAAAATTACAGTGAGGTATCACCTCACACCGGTCAGAATGGCTATCATCAAAAAATCTACAAACAATAAATGCTGGAGACGGTGTGGAGAAAAGGGAACCGTCTTGCACTGTTGCTGGGAATGTAAATTGATACAGCCACTATGGAGAACAGTATAGAGGTGTTAAAAATATATAGAGAGGTGCTTCCATGTCTTGTCTATTGTAAATAGTGCTGCAGTGAACATTGTGGTACATGACTCTTTTTGAATTATGGTTTTCTCAGGGTATATGCCCAGTAGTGGGATTGCTGGGTCATACGGTAGTTCTATTTTTAGTTTTTTAAGGTGTTAAAAAAATATATATATATATACACATTTATATGGGACTTCATAAGGTATGCATTTTATTCTTTGTTTCAAAAGTCCATTATTATTGCAAGAGTAGTGACAAAAATAAAACCTTATCCTGTATACTACTTTTTTTTTTTTAACATCTTTATTGGAGTGTAATTGCTTTACAGTGGTGTGTTAGTATCTGCCATATAACAAAGTGAATCAGTTATATGTATACATATATCCCCATAACCCTGCCCTCTTCGTTTCCCTCCCACCATCCCTATCCCACCCCTCTAGGTGGTCACAAAGCACTGAACTTATCTCCCTGTGCGATGCAGCTGCTGCCCACTAGCTATCTATTTTACTTTTAGTAGTGTATATATGTCAATGATACTCTCTCACTTTGTCCCAGCTTACCCTTCCCCATCCCCGTGTCCTCAAGTCCATTCTCTACATCTGCATCTTTATTCCTGTCTTGCCCCTAGGTTTGTCAAGCCTTTTTTTTTTTAGATTCCATACATATATGTTAGCAAATGGTATTTGTCTTTCTCTTTCTGACTTACTTTACTCTGTATGACAGATTCTAGATCCATCCACCTCACTACAAATAACTCAATTTCGTTTCTTTTTATGGCCGAATAATATTCCACTGTATATATGTGCCATATCTTCTTTATCCCTTCATCTGTTGATGTACACTTAGGTTGCTTCCATGTCCTGGCTATTGTAAATAGTGCTGCAAAGAACACTGTGGTACATGTCTCTTTTTGAATTACGGTTTTCTCAGTGTATATGCCCAGTAGTGGGATTGCTGGGTCATATGGTAGTTCTATTTTCAGTTTTTTAAAGAACCTCTATACCGTTCTCCATAGTGGCTGTATCAAATTACATTCCCACCAACAGTGCAGGAGAGTCCCTTTTCTCCACACCCTCTCCAGCATTTATTGTTTGTAGATTTTTTGATGATGGGCATTCTGACTGGTGTGAGGTGATAACTCGTTGTGGCTTTGATTTGCATTTCTCTAACGATTAGTGATGTGGAGCATCCTTTCATGTGTTTGTTGGCAATCTGTATGTCTTCTTTGGAGAAATGTCTATGTAGGTCTTCTGCCCAGTTTTGGATTGGGTTGTTTGTTTTTTTTGATATTGAGCTGCATGAGCTAATTGTGTATTTTGGAGATTAATGCTTTGTCACGTGCTTCATTTGCAAATACTGTCTCCCATTCTGAGGGTTGTCTTGTCATCTTGTTTATGGTTTCCTTTGCAGTGGAAAAGCTTTTAAGTTTCATTAGGTCCCATTTGTTTATTTTTGTTTTTGTTTCCATTTCTCTAGGAGGTGGATCAAAAAGGATCTTGCTGTTATTTATGTCATATATTGTTCTGATATGATTTCCTCTAAGAGTTTTATAGTGCCTGGCCTTACATTTAGGTCTTTAATCCATTTTGAGTTTATTTTTGTGTATTGTGTTAGGAAGTGTTCTGATTTCATTCTTTTACAGGTAGCTGTCCAGTTTTCCCAACACTACTTCTGGAAGAGGCTGTCTTTTCTCCATTGTATATTCTTGCCTCCTTTGTCAAAGATAAGGTGACCATATGTGCATGGGTTTATCTCTGGCCTTTCTATCCTGTTCCATTAATCTATATTTCTGTTTTTATGCCAATAGCATACTACCTTTATTACTGTGGCCTTGTAATATAGTCTGAAATCAGTGAGCCTTATTCCTTGAGCTCCATTATTCTTTCTCAATATTGCTTTCGCTATTCCAGGTCTCTTTTGTTTCCATACAAATTGTAAAATTTTTTGTTCTAGTTCTGTGAAAAATGCCATTGGTAATTTGATAGGGATTGCATTGAATCTGTAGACTGCTTTGGGTAGTATACTCATTTTCATAATGTTGATTCTTCCATTCCAAGAATATGGTATATCTCTCCATCTGTTTGTATAGTCTTTAATGTCTTTCATCAGTGTCATATAGTTTTCTGCATACAGGTCTTTTTTTCTCCTTATGAAGGGTTATTCCTAGCTATTTTATTCTCTTTGTTGCAATGGTAAATAGGAGTGTTTCCTTAATTTCTCTTTCTGATTTTTCATCGTTAATGTATAAGAATGCAAGAGATTTCTGTGCATTAATTTTGTATCCTGCTACTCTACCAAATTCATCGATTAGCTCTAGTAGTTTTCTGGTGGCATCTTTAGGATTCCCTATGTATAGTATCATGTCATCTGCAAACAGTGACAGTTTTACTTCTTCTTTCTGATCTGGATTCCTTTTATTTCTTTTTCTTCTCTGACTGCTGTGGCTAAAACTTCCAAAACTCTGTTGAATAATAGTGGTGAAAGTGGGCAACCTTGTCTTGTTCCTGATCTTAGTGGAAATGCTTTCAGTTTTTCACCACTGAGAATGAGGTTGGCTGTGGGTTTGTCATATATGGCCTTTATGATGATGAGGTATGTTCCCTCTATGCCCACTTTCTGGAGCATTTTTATCCTAAATGGGTGTTGAATTTTTTCAAAGCTTTTTCTGCATCTATTGAGTTTATCATATGGATTTTCTCCTTCAGTTTGTTAATATGGGTTATCACATTGATTGATTTGCATATATTGAAGAATCCTTGCATTCCTGGGATAAACCCCACTTGATCATGATGTATGATCCTTTTCATATGCTGTTGGACTCTGTTTGTTAGTATTTTGTTGAGGATTTTTGCATCTATGTTCATCAGTGATATTGGTCTGCAGTTTTCTTTTTTTGTGACATCTTTGTCTGCTTTTGGTATCAGCGTGATGGTGGCCCCGTAGAATGTGTTTGGGAGTGTTCCTCCCTCTGCTATATTTTGGAAGAGCTTGAGAAGGATAGGTGTTAGCTCTTCTCTAAATGTTTGACAGAATTCACCTGTGAAGCCATCTGGTCCTGGACTTTTGTTTGCCGGAAGATTTTTAATCACAGTTTCAATTTCAGTGCTTGTGATTGGTTTGTTCATATTTTCTATTTCTTTCTGGTCAGTCTTTGAAGTTTGTACTTTTCTAAGAATTTGTCCATTTCTTCCAGGTTGTCCATATTATTGGCATATAGTTGCTTGTAGTAGTCTCTCATGATTCTTTGTATTTCTGCAGTGTTAGTTGTTACTTCTTCCTTTTCATTTCTAATTCTGGTGATCTGAGTCTTCTCCCTTTTTTTCTTGATGAGCCTGGCTAATGGTTTATCAATTTTGCTTATTTTCTCAAAGAACCAGCTCTTAGTTTTATTGATCTTTGTTATTGTTTCCTTCATTTCTTTGTTTTCTATTTCTGATCTGATCTTTATGATTTCTTTTCTTCTGCTAACTTTGGGTTTTTTGTTCTTCTTCCTCTAATTGCTTTAGGTGTAAGATTAGGTAGTTTATTTGAGATTTTTCCTGTTTCTTGAGGTAGGATTGTATTGCTATAAACTTCCCTCTTAGAACTGCTTTTGGTGCATCCCATAGGTTTTGTGTCACTGTGTTTTCACTGTCATTTCTTTCTAGGTATTTTTTGATTTCCTCTTTAATTTCTTCAGTTATCTCTTGGTTATTTAGTAATGTAATGTTTAGGCCCCATGTGTTTGTATTTTTTACAGATTTTTTTTCCTGAAATTGATATCTAGTCTCATAGCGTTGTGGTCAGAAAAGATACTTCATATGATTTCAATTTTCTTAAATTTACCAAGGCTTGATTTGTGACGCAAGATATGATCTGTCCTGGAGAATATTCCATGAGCACTTGAGAAGAAAGTGTATTTTGTTGTTTTTGGATGGACTGTCCTATAAGTATCAATTAAGTCTATCTGGTCTTATGTGTCTTTTAAAGCTCGGGTTTCCTTATTTGTTTTTATTTTGGAAGATCTGTGTCCATTGGTGAAAGTGGGGTTTTAAAGTCCCCTACAATTATTGTATTACTGTTGATTTCCCCTTTAATGGCTGTTAGCATTTTCCTTATGTATTAAGGTTCTCCTATGTTGGGTGCATAAATATTTACAATTGTTATATTTTCCTCTTTGATTGATCCCTTGATCATTTTGTAGTGTCCTTCTTTGTCTCTTGTAATAGCCTTTACTTTAAAGTCTGTTTTGTCTGATATGAGTATTGCTACTCCAGCTTTCTTTTGATTTCCATTTGCATGGAATATATTTTTCCATCCCTTCACTTTCAGTCTGTATGTGTCCCTAAGCCTGAAGTGGGTCTCTTGTAGACAGCATATATATGGGTCTTGGTTTTGTATCCATTCAGCCAGTCTGTGTCTTTTGGTTGGAGCATTTACATTTAAGGTAATTATCAATATGTATGTTCCTTCGAGCATTTTCTTAATCGTTTTGGGTTTGTTTTTGTAGGTCTTTTCCTTCTTTTGTGTTTCCTTCCAGAGAAGTTCCTTTAGCATTTGTTGTAAATTTGGTTTGGTGATGCTGAATTCTCTTAACTTTTGCTTGTCTGTAAAGGTTTTAATTTCTCTGTTGAATCTGAATGAGATCTTTGCTGGGTAGAGTAATCTTGGTTGTAGGTTTTTCCCTTTCATCACTTTAAATATGTCTTGCCACTCCCTTCTGGCTTGCAGAGTTTCTGCTGAAAGATCAGCTGTTAACCTTATGGGGATTCCCTTGTATGTTATTTGTTGTTTTTCCCTTGCAGTTTTTAATATTTTTTCTTTGAATTTAATTTTTGATAGTTTGATTAATATGTGTTTAGTCATGTTTCTCCTTGGATTTATCTTGTATGGGCCTCTCTGTGCTTCCTGGACTTGACTGACTATTTCCTTTCCCACGTTAGGGAAGTTTTCAACTATAATCTCTTCAAATATTTTCTCAGTCCCTTTCTTTTTCTCTTCTTCTTCTGGGACCCCTATAATTCGAATATTGGTGTGTTTAATGTTGTCCCAGAGGTCTCTGAAACTGTCCTCAATTCTTTTCATTCTTTTTTCTATATTCTGCTCTGTGGTAGTTATTTCCACTATTTTATCTTCCCAGTCACTTATCCGTTCTTCTGCCCCAGTTATTCTGCAATTGATTCCTTCTAGAGAATTTTTAATTTCATTTATTGTGTTGTTCATCATTGTTTGTTTGCCCTTTCGTTCTTCTAGGTCCTTGTTAAATGTTTCTTGTATTTTCTCCAGTCTATTTCCGAGATTTTGGATCATCTTTACTATCATTACTCTGAATTCTTTTTCAGGTAGACTGCCTATTTCCTGTTCATTTGTTTGGTCTGGTGGGTTTTTACCTTGCTTCTTTATCTGCTGCATATTTCTCTGTCTTCTCATTTTTTTAAACTTACTTTGTTTGGGTTCCCCTTTTCGCAGCCTTAAGGTTTGTAGTTCCCATTATTTTTGGTGTCAGCCCCCAGTGGCTAAGGTTGGTTCAGTGGGTTGTGTAGGCTTCCTGGTGTAGGGGACTGGTGCCTGTGTTCTGGTGCGTGTGGCTGTATCTTGTCCTTCTGGTGGGCAGGACCACGTCTAGTGGTGTGTTTCGGAGTGTCTGTGAACTTAGTATGACTTTAGGCAGCCTCTCTGCTAATGGGTGGGTTGTGTTCCTGTTTTGCTAGTTGTTTGGCATGGTGCATCCAGCAGTGGAGCTTGCTGGCCATTGGGTGGAGCTGGGTCTTAGTGTTGAGATGAAGATCTCTGGGAGAGCTCTCACCGATTATTATTACGTGGGGCCAGGAGGTTTCTGGTGGTCCAATGTCCTGGACTTGGCCCTCCCACCTTGGAACCTCAGGCCCAACACCCAGCAGGAGCCCTGAGACCCTGTCAGCCACACAATTCAGAAGAAAAGAAAGAGAGAAAAAAACAAAAAACAAAAAGAAAAAAATGAACAGACAGAACTCTTGGACAAATTGTAAAAGCAAACCTATACAGACAAAATCACACAAAGAAGCATACACATACACACTCACAGAAAGAGAAAAAAGAAAAAAAAAAAATATATATATATAAAAAGAAAGAGAGCAACCCAACTAATAAACAAATCTACCAATGATAATAAACTCTAAATACTAAACTAAGATAAACATAAAACCAGAGACAAATTAGATGCAGAAAGCAATCCCCAAGTCTACAGTTGCTCCCAACGTTCATCGCCTCAATTTTGGCAACATTCATTGTCTATTCAGGTATTCCACAGATGCAGCGTTTATCAAGTTGATTGTGGGGATTTAATCTTCTGCTCCTGAGGCTGCTGGGAGAGATTTCCCTTTCTCTTCTTTGTTTGCACAGCTCCTGGGGTTCAGCTTTGGTTTTGGCCCCATCTCTGTGTGTAGGCCACCCTCAGGAGTCTGTTCCCACCCAGACAGTTGGAGGTTAAAGCAGTGGCTGATTAGGGCTCTCTTGCTCACTCAGGCTGGGTGGGGGGGGGGTACAGGTCATAATTGGAATATGGGGCGAGGCTGAGGGGGCAGAGGCCGGCGTGACATTGCAACAGCCTGAGGCGCACCATGTGTTCTGCCAGGGAATTTGTCCCTGGATCATGGGACCCTGGCAGTGGCGGGCTGCACAGGCTCCCAGGGGGTGTGTGGATAGTGACCTGCGCTTGCCCACAGGATTCTTGGTGGCAGCGGCAGCAACGTTAGCAGTTCATGCCCGTCTCTGGGGTCCGAGCTGATAGTCGTGGCTCGCACCCATCTCTGGAGCTCACTCAGGTGGTGCTCTGCCTTCTGTGGGCACAGTGGGAAAGAATCCCCTCTCTTTGCACACCCTGAAACAATGGTCTCTTGCCTCTTCACTAGGTCCAGACTTTTTCCCGGACTCCCTCCTGGCTAGCTGTAGCGCACAAGCCCCCTTCAGGCTGTGTTCATGCAGCCAACACCAGTCCTCTCCCTGGGATCCGACCTCCGAAGCCCGAGCTTCAGATCTCAGCCCCAGCCCGCCCTGGCAGGTGAGCAGACAAGCCTCTCGGGTTGGTGAGTGCTGGTCAGCACCGATCCTCTGTGCAGGAATCTCTCTGCTTTGCCCTCTGCACCCTGTTGCTGCGCTCTCCTCCGTGGCTCCAAAGCTTCCCTCCACCCCACCCCATCTCCACCAGTGACGGGGCTCCCTAGTGTGTGGAAACTTTTCCTCCTTCACAGGTCCCTCCCAGAGGTGCGGATCCCATCCTTATTCTTTTGTCTCTGTTTTTTCTTTTTCCTTTTGTCCTACCCAGGTACATGGGGATTTTCTTGCCTTTTGGGAAGTCTTAGGTCTTCTGCCAGCATTCAGTAGGTGTTCTGTAGGAGTTGTTCCACATGTAGATTTTTTTGATGTGTTTGTGGGGAGGAAGGTGATCTCCACGTCTTACTCCTCTGCCATCGTGAAGGTCTCTCCTTGTGTACTACTTTCCAGAGAGCTTTTTTCATACAAGTATTATCTTGTTTGTTGCTTTTTGCAGTATTGTTAGGATAAGTAACCTAGATTAAAAGATCTAAAATTCACAGAGGTTGGGGCACTTGCCCAAGGTCACTTACTTACTAGTTAGTGATGTGAACAAGTTAAGAGTCAACTCCTCCCAATTTCTTGCCTCAGTTCTTCCCCCATCAATTAGGAACAACAAACCTGCAAAGCTAATATTTCACTAATGAGAATACCATTCTGTTTTAGTTAGACTACTTGAAAGCATGTTTTTCTATTTCTGTCACTTATTAGTAATAATGATAATAGCAACACTGCCTATTTATTATGTGGGTCTTGACAGAAATAAATTCCCTGCTCTTCTGGGAATCTGGATGTATGCCTGCACCATCAGTAACAGCCAATCCACCATTCCATTTGTCACCCTCACAAAAGAGATTAAGCTCTTGTCATCTGAAAACAGATCTTGACATCAAGCATGCCTAGATTTTAGTCACGAAAGCCCATTCACTCTTTACTGCCCCGGGCCAGTAATCTACTTTTCTTCTCCTGCCCAAAGATTTACTTCTACAACATTACACAAAGTTAATAGTTGTGTCCTGCTCCAACAAAACCCCAAACACTTGAAATACCATTCAGAGGTGATTAAAAGTCTTGCTGGAGATGATGTTTTCTCTTTCTCTTTTTCCTTTTTTTTCCTCTGGTTCCCTCCCTTCCTCCTTCCCTCCCTTCTTTCTTCCTGTCCTTCCTTCCTTCTTTCTTTTCTTTATTCTTTTTTTCTCTTCACAAAATTTGCAGCATTGTGTGCAAACACCAGCCATTACATCAACAGGGTTAGAACAACCACAGGGCTTTACAATGAGACCTTTCAATTATTTTGCATTTAGATTTTTTTAGCTTACAAAGATTTTCTTTTCTTTCCTTTTTTCTTTTCTTTTCTCTTCTTTTCCTTTCCTCCCTCCCTCCCTCTTTCTCTCTCTCTCTCTTTCTTTCTTTCTCAAATTAAGTGTGAAAAGCATAAAAGATTTGAAAAACAATACCCTAAACCCTAAAGATACAATGCATTAAAACATGGTAAAATTGTGCCTACTTACACTTAAAGACTGCCTTCTAGACAATTATTTGTGCAAACACACCAGCTAGAATTCAACCCAATAGGCAATTCTATCCTTTTATGTGTCATGTGGAAATAGTCTCTCACAAAAGAGGGCGTTTGATACATTCTACTTATACTGTAAAATTCTACCTGCCTTGACATAAAGTTTCCAGAGGAAAAATATCATACTCTAAAATGTAATAGTAACCAGAGATTTATGCACTAGTCAGAAGAGTAATTACAATAAACCAATCACTCTTTGATCCATTCCCCACCCACCCCTCTCATTTATTTATTTATTTATTGTTTTTGTTTTTTGTTTTTTTGGCCATGCTACATGGCATGTGGGATCTTAGTTCCCTGACCAGAGATTGAACTCATGCCCCCTGCAGTAGAAGCACAGAGTCCTAACCACTGGACCACCAGGAATTCCAGCCCCCGCCCACCCGCCCCGATCCTGGTCATTTAAAATACAGCTTTGATGACATCGAGTAGATTTGCTCTAGGTCAGGGCAGCTCCTTAAAGGGCACTGCTTTTCTGGCTCCCCCAGAGAAAACCACTAACTTATGTTGTGAAATAAAAGTAATCAGTCTTAGCTCAATACATTTCACAACAGAAAACTCAAACTTTTGAGAAAAAGAAATGTATCTACAATTATCCAGAATCAGGGTTTACATGACATTCTACTACCATAGTCTCTTCAATAAAATTTTGAGGCCTCTCTGATAATATTTATTAGCATCTGAATCAGTCCATTCAGTGAATACAGTTGACCCTTGAACAACATGAGGGTTAGGGGCACCAACCTCCCACATAGTCAAAAATCCAAGTATAACTTTTGACTCCCTAAAACCTTAACTACTAATAGCCTACTGTTCACCAGCAAGCCTTACCAATAACACAAACAGTCAATTAAAAGATATTTTGTATGTTATATGTATTATATACTGTATTGTTACAATAAAGTAAACTAGAGAAAATAAAATGTCATTATGAAAATCATAAAATACATTTATAATACTGTACTGTATTATCGATACCGTAAGTTTACACCCTCTGTTTATGAGATGAATTGTCTGTTAGTACCTATATCAATATCATCTTACATGATACAAAACACTGTAGATGCTATATGTATTACTAACACTGGACAACAAAAATGAAAGGATACTATGAAAAAGAAATTTATATTTATTTATAGGTATAATGATTCATGCATTGACAACAAACAAGCAGCAATATGATTGCTTTATGGTAGCCTAGTGTAATAAATACAATAGCTTTGTGGTAGCCTAGCCTGTACACTAATGAACAAATTGTTATAAACTTGTTATGGCATATAGTATCACAGTCATATTCATAATACAATATTGGAAACATAGCTACAATTTTTTAAAAACCACTTACCTGTGATGATAAAACAGTAACAAAATTAATGCATTATTAATTTTATAATAAATATCACTCACCTTATGCCTACATAAAGATAGATTAGGTATATTTTATGTATTCATGACATACCTTATTCTTATTCTTATTCTTATTACTTTTTTTTTTTTGGTATTTCTAGGCTATGTGTTTTGTCTGCAAGTTTTTTTTTCAAATTGTCACTAATCTCCAAAAAATTTTCCAATACAATTATTGAAAATAATCCACATGTAAGTTGATCTACGTGTTTCAAATCCTTGATGTTCAAGGATCAGCTGTAGTTATTGACCACCTTGTATGCCAGGCACAGTACTGATCCCTTATCACAATAGATAAGATCTATTGCACACATAAACATGCATGCACACACACACCCCTAAACATACACAAAAGTCTTCAGAGAATCTAGCTTTATTATACCTTGTATAAGTTATCTATGGGCACTATAAAGCTGTGTAACAAAATAACAGAAAACTCAGTGACTTAAAATATCAACTATTTATTATTGTTCATGAGTCTTTGGGTCAACTGGATGATTGTGACAGCTTAAATAGGATCACCTACACGTCTGCAGTCAACTGTGCACCAACTAGTTGGTCTTGACTGAGTTCACTCATATCTGGGGGTCAGCTGATTGAAGTCTAGCCTGGCATAGGAGGGATGATGAATGGTGCAGCTCCATTCCATAGATCTCATCCTCCAGAAAGATAGCTGGAAGATCTGATAGAGGTAGCAAGCCTCAATATGCAAGTGCTTTTCATGCTTTTGTATGTCCAATTGTTTACAAAGAAGGCCACAATGATTCCTCCCCTCCTTTTATACATGCATTTTTGCAATGTGTCTGTTTACTCAACTCTTGAATCTGGGATGGTGTTGTGAATTGCTTTGACTTATAGAATGTGTCATCATGACATTTTTCAACTTCTGAGCCTAGCCTTCAAGAGGTTTTGCAGCTCCTGCTTTCATCTTCTTGGAAAGTTAAGTTACCCTGTGAGAAAACGCTCTATACAGATTTCTGGAGGATGATAAAACCACATGGAACAGAGACCAATCACCCCAGGTGGGAAATCATAGGCAAACCAATCCCTAAATCAAGCCACCAGATGAATGCATCTGAACAAGCCATCCCAGAAAAGATCAGCAGAAAACCAGCCAGCTGGTCCAAGCCCATATTGCTGACCCACAGAAATAAAATGATTTTTGTTTCAAGTCACTATGTTTGGGAGTGGTTTTATATATAGCAACAGATGACTGAGACACTCTATTTGTATCATGTTTGGTAATAATATTCCACTGGTCAAGTCAAATCACAAGACTATTACCAGAGTCAAGAAGTAGGGCAGAATGTCCTACCCACAATGGGAAGAGTGAAAAGTTAAGACCATCAATGCAATTGATCAACCCTATATACATTTAAATATAAGGAAACAAATGATGAGAAGCTTAACTGATTCACTCATTACGATTTAGTAACAAAAAGAGCTAACCCTAGCTCATTCAACTATAAAGCCTGTGCTCTTTCTTCTCTACCACTGAAGCAGATATGTGATAGAAGTATATAGAAATATGGCTTACTTGAAGCTGGGAACTCTGACTTCTATAAGACCTATGCTGTAACTTGATTTTGTATTTTTCCTCTTTTCCATAGCTGAGACTAAATATCCACCTGAAAGCTAAGAGCATTCAGATCCCAAGACCAAATATGAACTAAAATGGGTGCTCTCTAAGGATCTTCACACCAACAGCATTTTTGACTAAGCATCAGTTTGCCATTGTTATTAATGAGACCCCAACAAAGTGCTGTATTTCTGCTGAATGGGCTCCAACCTTATTCTAAACATCTGATTTCTCAAATCAGGTGCTTCAATTCTTTTAAATTAGTTCTCTTCTGAAATTCCACTTCTAGTAATTGGTCTATTTCTTCATTGCTCTCTTTGCTTTCTTCAGTCCAGTCAGAGACCGGACATATTTTCCTCATTAAAATAACTATGAGGCTTCCCTGGTGGCGCAGTGGTTAAGAATCTGCCTGCCAATGCAGGGGACACGGGTTCGAGCCCTGGTCTGGGAAGATCCCACATGCCGCGGAGCAACTAAGCCCTTGAGCCACAACTACTGAGCCTGCGCGTCTGGAGCCTGTGCTCCGCAACAAGAGAGGCCGCGATAGTGAGAGGCCCGCGCACCGCGATGAAGAGTGGCCCCCGCTCGCCGCAACTGGAGAAAGCCGTCGCACAGAAACGAAGACCCAACACAGTCAAAAATAAATAAATAAATAAATTTAATAAATAAATAAATAAATAAAATAACTATGACCCAAGCCCTACTGTATTTTCAGAACTTCTGGAGTTGCCTGCCTAGACTTCCAAAAAATCACTCAAACTTCCATCATCTCATTCTCCTGAATAGAACGCCCTACTGCTAACTGTTTTCTTGCATTTCTGCTAAATCCTAAGACAGAATATTTTATTCATCTTCACGTTTCCCTGCAGGACTTTGCAGTATCTTAAATCTAGCCAATGTTTCATTAATGTGTGTTGAATAAATGATATAAGTAAATGTTTAAATAAATACAACTTATTATTTGGAGAAGCAGCTTCATACTCTTGCTTATTAGAGGAATAACTCCTGCCATTATCTCTTCTCTGATACTATTTTTACACTGATAGGTAAGCGAGGAAATTAACCACTGTTAACTCTAATAATATAGAAACAGCTTCCATTACCTCCTGATGTGTCTACAGTTATCTATGGACTGTCTGAAGTTACTGGGTACCATGGTGATCTGTATTTCTATGGAAGCTAAGTGGAGAAATGGATATCTGACTCAGTAGTGTCGGGAAAATGAAATTGGATAAAAAGCAGTAAATACTACATTGTACACAGCACACTGATTTCTCTCTGAGTCATTTTCATAAGAAAGTACAGTTCTTCTTGGCCTTTGTTGCACATAAGACTGGTGAAAAAGATATCAGAAAGACAGATGTCTGGAGTCCTCTAATAAAAAGAAATCAGTGTAGTTTTGATTCTTTTTTATCCTTTCTAATGTTATTCATATTCCATTTGCAGCAAAAAAGTACACTCAGTGACCACTGCAGAATAAGTCTGTGATAGTTAATTTTATGTGTCAACTTCACTGGGCCATGCAGTGCCCAAGTATTTGGCTAAACATTATAGTGGGTGTGTCTGTGAGGGTGTTTTTGGATGAGATTAACATTTGTATCAATACCTACAGACTGAGTAAAGCAGATTGCCCTCATCAAAATGGATAGGTCTAATTCAATCCACTTAAGTCCTGAATAGAATAAAAGACTTAGTAAGAAAGAATTTTTTCTCTCTGCCTGACTGTCTTCCAGTTGGAACATTGGTCTTTTCCCTGCCTTTGAGCTTGGACTTGGACTGGAACTTACACTGTCTTGGTTCTCAGGCCTTAAAACTCAGACTGGAACTATACCATCAGTTCCCTTGGGTCTGGGCTTCTTAATCTCCATAATCGTGTGTCAATTCCTTATAATAAATATTGGTTCAATTTCTCTGAAAAACCCTGACTAATACAAAGTCTTTCCTCCCAGGAATATAAAAAGAACCATAGAACAAGCCAAGCACTCAGTGATGATTTCAGATCGCAGCAAAATTAAAAGTAATAATCCTTTATTATCATCATTTAACTTTCTATCATTTTGGGCTTCCCTGGTGGTGCAGTGGTTAAGAATCCACCTACCAATGCAGGGGACATGGGTTCGAGCCCTGGTCCAGGAGGATCCCACATGCCACGGAGCAACTAAGCCTGTGTGCTACAACTACTGAGCCTGTGCTCTAGAGCCGTGAGCCACAACTACTGAGCCCACGTGCCGCAGCTACTGAAACCCATGCGCCTAGAGTCCGTGCTCCACAGCAAGAGAAGCCACCTCAATGAGAAGCCCGCACACTGCAACGAAGAGTAGCCCCTGCTCGCCGCAACTAGAGAAAGCCCGTGCACAGCAACAAAGACCCAACACAGCCCAAAATAAATAAATTTATTAAAAGTAATAATAATAATAATAATAAAATTTTAAAAACCTTCAATCATTTTGCAGCATCTGCTTTCTGAAAACAAAAACTATTCAGCAAATGTATTTTTTAAAAAATCAAGGTTTTTAGCACAAAAGACCAAGGTGAAATCCATATTTTCCTATGTATGTTAGAAAATTTTGAACAAGTAATTAAAATGAATAATATGTATCCTTAAAGACCTGATGGTTGTCATGGTACTATGCAAAGACATATTTATCATTTTCCAGTACTCATGCAGCATTAATAAAAAAGGGATACCACAACTCCCCATGCTGTGCCAGAGCAATCTTTTGTTCTTATATTATATCCACTATCAGAAGATGGAATGGAGACTAGAAAAGATGGAGAACTAGCACCCTCCTTCCTCCACCCTTCTTTTTCCACTCAAGAGATATTTGACAAACTTTTATGTAATTTTGTATGTGTGTATACTTTTAGTTTTAAAAATTTATTAAAGAGATACATCAACAGGGGAAACTTAGTCAAAGCAATATAATAATATACAAGAATGTTTGGATGATGGAAAGAATTAAAAAATTTCAATGGTAGGAATTTTTATGAGAACAAAGACTTTCATGGAAAGGTTTAAGCTTTTCTACTACTATGAGTTCAAGAAAGTGGTTCATGCAATGACTGTCATAATGATCATCACAGATCTAATATATAAATGTCATATTGCTGAGAAAACAGAATTGTCGAAAATTTAAACTAGGAAGCACTCCAGCATGGAAACATACTCTGAATAAAAATATTTTTCTATTTCTCTCTGAGCCACTGGTCCAACATGATATTTTTATAAACAAAAAATGGGCAAGGGGATAAAAATAATGTTTTTTAAAAACTCATGAAGGAGCAATCATATTAATTTCAGTAAACTATTGGACCTTTGAAAACATAAATTTCCTTCTGTGATCTTATTATATTTTAACATCATTTTGTTTAGCACTAATCTATCATTTTGGCAGAAATTTTTATTTTTAAAAAAGAATAACTTACATAATTGTAATTCCATCTACATAAAATAGATCTTAGAAAGTAGAAAGCATTTTATATAAACAAATCAATATCATTTGTTTCCCTACATGGAATATTTTGGAAGATTTTTCTCACCGGTTTCCAATGACTTTTCAAAGGTTCTCATTATTATATAAGTATTTTAGAAAAAAAAGTCTCAGTTGAACACTAATATGTCTGTAACAGTACATTCTTTAACTTTTAACTTTGAAATAATTATAGAGTCACAAAAAGTTGGTATACAGAGATCCCATGTACCCTTAACCCAGTTTTCCCCAAGGGTTACATTTTATGTAACTACAAGATAATATCAAAACCAGGAAATTCACATTATTACAATGTTGGTGCATAGATCTATGCCATTTTATCACATGTGTAGATTTCTGTAACCACTACCTCAATACCCCTATAAAGGGGTAGCATGAGGGAGATCATGCTGCTTAGTAGAACTGCTCAATTTCTTAGTAGAACTGCTCAATCACTGCAAAGATCTCCCTCATGCTACCCCTTTATATTCACACCTATCCCCCTCTCATCCTTAACCCTTGGCAATCACTAATTGAGGGTGTACATATATAAAGAATATTATATAATGGAATTATATATTATGTGACCTTTGAGGTTAGCTTTTTCCACTCAGCATAATACTTTTGAGACGCATCTAAGTTGTTCCTTTTTATTGCTGAATAATATTCCATGGTATGGATGTATTATAGTTTATCCATTCACTTGCTGTAGGACATTTGGGTTGTTTCCAGTTTTTAGCAATTACAAATAAAGCTGCTCTGAACATTCTTATATAGTTTTTGTGCAGATATGAGTTTCTATTTCTCTGGGATAAATGCCCAGGAGTGTGATTGTTGAGTCATATGATTACTGTATATTCAGTTTTTTAAGAAACTGCCAACCTATTTCCCAGAGTGACCTTATCAATTTAAATTCCCACCAATAGTATTTGAGAGATCCAGTTTTTCTGCATACCCATCAGTATTTCACATTGTCATTAATTTTTAATAGACTTTATTTTTTAGAGCAGTTTTAGGTTTATAGAAAAATTTATCAGAAAGTACAGAATTCCCATATATCCCTGACCCCCACATACACAGAGCTTCCCCACACCATAACAGCCTCCCTCACTAACATCCCATACCAACATGGTACATTTATTACAATCAATGAATCTACATCCATACATCATTATCATTCAAAGTCCATAGTTTGTATTAGGGTTTGCTCTTGGTATTACACCTTTTATGAATTCTGACAAATGTATAATTACATGTATCCACCATTGTAGTATCATAGAGAATAGTTTTACTGCCCTAAAACTCCTCTGTGCTCCACCTATTTA
Source organism: Eschrichtius robustus (assembly GCF_028021215.1). NCBI lineage: Eukaryota > Metazoa > Chordata > Mammalia > Artiodactyla > Eschrichtiidae > Eschrichtius > Eschrichtius robustus. Next base: position 74,704,057 of record NC_090827.1, read on the forward strand.
TTCCTCCCTCCCTGCAACCTCTGGCAACCCCTGATCTTTTTATTGCCTCCATAGTGTTTCCTTTTCCAGAATGCTAAATCATACAGTATATAAATTTTTCATATTGTAAATTGCGTTTATTAATATGCATTTAAGTTCCCCCCATGTTTTTTCATGGTGTGATAGCTTGTTTCTTTTTAGGGCTGAATAGTACTCCATGTCGTGGATGTACCAAAATTTATCTATTCACATACTATTGTAAGTTAATATGTGTCTTCCCCCTTATTCATATGTTGAAGTCCTAACCCCTACTATCTCAGAATTTGACTTTCCTAAGAGATAGGACCTTTAAAGGGGTAATTAAGTTAAAAATGAAGTCATTAGACTGGGCCCTAATCCAATATGACTGGTGTCCTTATAAGAAAATATTAGGATTCAAATATGCACAGAGGGAAGACCATGTGAAGATACATGGAGAAGATGGCCATCTGCAAGCAGAGAAAGGCCTTCAGAAGAAATCAACCCTGCCAACACTTGATCTTGGACTTTTGGCCTCCAGAATTATGAGGAAATAAATTTCTATTGTTTAAGTTACCCAGTTTGTAGTACTCTGTTATGGCAACCCAAGCAAACTAATACATTATTGAAGGACATCTTTTGTTTTCAAGTTCTGGCAATTATGAATAAAGCTGCTATGAACATCTATGTGCAGGGTTTGTATGGAAGTTTTCAACTCATTAAAGTAGATACCAAGGAATTTGATTGCTGGATCATATGGTAAGAGTATGTTTAGCCTTGTAAGAAACTACCAAACTATATTCCAGAGTGGCAGCACTGTTTTATGTTCCTTCCAGCAGTGTATAAGTGATCTAATTTCTCCACATCTACACCAACACTTGTTATTGTCTATCTTTTTTATTATAGTTATCCTAGTGGTTGTGAAGTGGTATCTCATTGTGATTTTGATTTGCATTTCCCAAATGACTAATGACATTGGCATCTTTTCATGTGCTTATTTGTCGTTTGTATATTCTCTTTGGTGAAATATCGCTTCATATCTTTCACCTGTTTTCTAATTGGGTTTTTTTTGTTGTAGAGTTTGAGGGATTTTTATATATTTGAAATACGAGTCTTACTAGATCTATGTCTTACTATATTTGTAAATATATTCTTCCACTCTGTACTTTGAGTTTTTATCCTTGAACAGGGATTTTTGAAGGGCAAAGGTTTTAAATTTTGTTGAAATCCACCTTTTTTCTTTTATGGATCACATGTTTAGTGTCACATCTAGCTCTTCACCAAATCTTAGGTTCTAAAGATTTTCCTCCTACATTTTCTTCTAAAAGTTTTATAGTTTTACACTTTATATATAAGTCCATGTTCCACTTTGAGTTAATTTTTATATAAGATATTAGATTTAGATAGAAGTTCATGTTTCCATTTTGCCTGAGAATATCCAATTGTTCTAGAACACTTTGTTGAAAGTACAGTCTTTCCTCCACTGGATTTCTTTTGCACCTTTGTCAAATATCAGTTGTCTACTCTTGTGTAGGATATTTCTTGGTTCTCTATATTGTTCCACTGATCTATGTGACATTCCTTCCACCAATAACAGAGTCTTGACTACTGTAGTTATGTAATAAAACTTGATATTGGGTAGAGTGATTTCTCCCACTTTACTATTCTTTGATAAAAGTGTCTTAATTATCTATTTCCTTTATATTTCCATATAAACACTGAATTTTAATACATATTAATTTCTCTCTAAACACAAAAAGCATAGCAGTAAAAACTATTCAGGATGCATAGCAAATATTTCAATCTGAGATTTCAAAATATAAAGATTTGTGCGTGTGTGTGTGTGTGTGTGTGTGTGGTGATGGTGTGGTTTTGGTAAGAGTGTGGGAATGTTCCTTATTATAACGTATATTAATTTGCTGTTTCTAATTAGTGTACATGAATTATATTCCACTGCTTCTTTAACCAGAGTCACTGTATAGTATCAACTGTAATTTATTTCCCCAGTTCATTGCTTGGCACCTGGTAGGCATTTAATAAGTGTGAATAAATTATTTCTCAATAAAAATATTATAATCACATGGTAAGCAACATCTTCATTAACATAAAGATAGCATTTGCTTTACCATATATTAATAAATTGACTGACTAGACTACATCATACATACCTCATTGGACCCACTGTTGAAAATGATCTAAGTATTGGGTGCTTGTATAATCATGATTTTTGTGCAAATATTGTGACCTCCTGACTATGTCTTTGTATGTGCGAGGAGGAAGGCTATTATTAAACACAGATTATGAGTTTAGAATATAGGAAAAAAGAGTTTTTCTGTTTTCCCCTCCAGTGGCAAATCAGTTCATACTGAGTCACTGAGTGTTAATCATGAGGACTCTTTCCTGTTTGCCTTTTTCTTCTCCTCTCATCTTGGTTTTCTTAACCTTTAACCTCATCTACTTCGTGGAGTCTCATTTAGCCTTCTCTAGGTCCCAGACCCAGATAACAATCATTCCATTATGTTGACTTTTTCCTTCCATCATGGGAATTAGAAACAAGATAAGGAATGGGTGGAGTTGGAGGCTTGCCTCAGTCTAGCCTTGGGGTGACTCAGTGTATTTACAAGACAGATAAACATTTTTTCTAGTATTTTTCTCAACTTTTTAGTAAAATTTTGAACTCTGCTAAAAGGGTTTTTGCCACTTTACTAAGACTAAATAAACATTGTTTCTCAATCCTAGCTTAGTATGACCCATGACCATTGAAAGGAAGGTGGGGTATGTATGGTGCACCACATCCCAGCAGAGGTTTGGAGGGTGGTTTTTAAAATCCTGCTATAGTATCTTCTTAGGAAATTATAAGATGAAAAATTTCTCTCTTTTCCATATATCATGTGTTTGCATTTGTAGAAAGATTTATAGGACACATCCACATATATCCATATATAGAAGACATCCACATATTTATGATTAATTTTATCCTCATAAACCATTGTTGGGGTAAAAAAAAAAAAAGGAAGAACTATTGTTATTTAAATTTGAGAAATAAAGAACCTGAGGCTTAAATGATTGTGCAAAGTTAGAGAGTCAGAACTTCTGCTTAAAAGATAACAGAAAATTTCCAAACAGTTTTGTCTACTTGCAAAATACCAAAAAATTCATCAATTAGTAACCATAAGATATAAAACTACACAATATAAAAACTCTTGAAAGGAACAAAAATATTTTGATCAGTGGATATAGTGAAAAATTCAGGCTTGAAGTTATAGGTTTGTACATTATATTTTCAGATTATTTAAATACTCCAGAAGCTTAATTTTTCTTAATTTCTTTGGATTAAGATCACATGAGATACAGATGGCCAAGAGGCACATGAAAAGATGCTCAACATTGCTAACTATTAGAGAAATGCAAATCAAAATTACAATGAGATATCACCTCACACCAGTTAGAGTGGCCATCACCAAAAACTCTGCAAACAATAAATGCTGGAGAGGGTATGGAGAAAAGGGAACTCTCCTACACCGTTGGTGGGAATGTAAATTGGTACAGCCACTATGGAGAACAGCATGGAGGTTCCTTAAAAGACTAAAAATAGAGCTACCATACGATCCAGCAATCCCACTCTTGGGCATATATCTGGAGAAAAACATAGCTTGAAAGGATACATGCAACGTTCATTACAATGTTCACTGCAGCACTGTTTACAATAGCTAGGACATGGAAGCAACCTAAATGTCCACCAACAGATGAATGGATAAAAAAGATGTAGTACATATATACAATGGAATATTACTCAGCCATTAAAAAGAATGAAATAATGCCATTTGCAGCAACATGGATAGACCTAAAGATTATCATACTAAGTGAAGTAAGTCAGACAGAGAAAGACAAATATCATATGATATCGCTTATATGCAGAATCTTAAAAAAAATGATACAAATGAGCTTATTTACAAAACAGAAACAGATTCACAGACTTAGAGAATGAACTTATGGTTACCAGGGGGAAGGGTGGGGGCGAGGGATAGAATGGGAGTTTGGGATTGACATGTACACACTACTATATTTAAAATACAATGCCTTTCCATGAAAAAAAAAATGTCTCCACATGAGACATTTCTCAATACCTAAAAGTCTCCACACTCCAAAGAAAACTAGTTTTTGAAAATACAACAGAGAAAAATAAGAGAGGGGAACAGAAAAAGAGAGCTCAGGAGAAGGAGGGAGGGAGGGAAAGAAAGAAAGAAAGAAAGAAAGAAAGAAAGAAAGAAAGAAAGAAAGAAAGGAAGGAAGGAAGGAAGGAAGGAAGGAAGGAAGGAAGGAAGGAAGGAAGGAAGGAAGGAAGGAAGGAAGGAAGAAAGAAAGAGAAAGAAAGAAAAAGAGGGAACTGAAAACATTAGGCAAATACATTGCCTATTATTAGTATTAATTTGTTTAAAGTATCGGAAGTTTTAATGATTAGGTTGTTTCATCCAGAGGAAAACTATTGATTAAACTAAATGTTTATTGCTCAGAGATTGTTAAGAAGGTGACTGAGGTCAGACACAAAGGATTGTTATATAACCATTGAGACTCCAGTTTGTGTCTCATCTCTTAGACTTAATATAGCGCCTGTTTCTCATAGGAAACAGAAGCACAGACGCAGCAAGATTTGCCACCTTGATATACAGTGTTAGACGAATATAAATTGGTTATACACTAGCTCATTGCTGAAGAGAAAAATCTATACCTACTAATGGGTTTTGCTCTTGGTGCTGCAAGTCACAAAAATATTACATTCTTGTCCTCAGATATTAGTTAATTTTCCTTTAGTGACTACTTTGGGAAATAAAAGACCACAAAAGGCTAAAATGTTTCCATAAAATTCAACTGCAATATGTTTAAAGAAAATAAACTGGACTTTTATGATGGGGTGTGGTTTCTTATATGACAGCATTGGTAACAACTAGTGATTATCCTTCTGGTCATCTATACTTCCACTAATGGTTACCCATGGCAATATAGTTTATTCTTCAAGAAAATCTTGAATGATGAAAGCATATACAATCATTCATTATTCATGTGGAAATATATTTAATCCTGTTTATGGTGTGGGAAAAATACAGTCTGAGTATGTCCTCATTAGGAAAATCTCATTTAAACACTTAATGTATGAGAAAATAAAATATATCTGTGAAAGACATAAGGGAGGAGATTGGTTCAAGATGGCAGAGTAGAAGGACATGCTCTCACTCCCTCTTTTGAGAACACCAGAATCACAACTAACTGCTGAACAATCATCAAAAGGAAGACACTGGAACTCACCAAAAAAGATACCCTACATCCAAAGACAAAGGAGAAGCCGCAATGAGATGGTAGGAGGGGTGCAATCACAATAAAATCTAATCCCATAACTGCTGGGTGGGTGACTCACAAACTGGAGAACACTTGTACCACAGAAGTCCACCCACTGGAGTGAAGGTTCTGAGCCCCAGGTCAGGTTTCCCAACCTGGGGGTCTGGCAACGGGAGGAGGAATTCCTAGAGAATCAGACTTTGAAGGCTAGCGGGATTTGATTGCAGGACTTCGGCAGGACTGGGGGAAACAGAGACTCCACTCTTGGAGGGCACACACAAAATAGTGTGTGCATCGGGACACAGGGGAAGGAGCAGTGACCCCATAGGAGACTGAACCAGACGTACCTGCTAGTGTTGGAGGGTCTCCTGCAGAGGCGGGGGGAGATGCGGCTCACCAAGGGACAAGAACACTGGCAGCAGAAGTTCTGGGAAGTACTCCTTGGCGTGAGCCCTCCCAGAGTCCACCATTAGCCCCACCAACGAGCCCAGGTAGGCTCTAGTGTTGGGGCACCTCAGGCCAAACAAACAACAGGGAGGGAACCCAGCCCCACCCATCAGCTGACAAGTGGGTTAAAGTTTTACTAAGCTCTGCCCATCAGAGCAACAGCCAGCTCTACCCACCACCAGTCCCTCCCATCAGGAAACTTCCACAAGCCTCTTAGATAGCCTCATCCACGAGAGGGTAGACGGCAGAAGCAGGAAGAACTACAATCCTGCAGCCTGTGGAACAAAAACCACATTCACAGAAAGATAGACAAGATGAAAAGACAGAGGGCTATGTACCAGATGAAGGAACAAGATAAAACCCCAGAAAAACAACTAAATGAAATGGAGATAGGTAATCTTTCAGAAAAAGAATTCAGAATAATGATAGTGAGGATGATCCAGGATCTTGGAAAAAGAAGGGAGGCAAAGATCGAGAAGATGCAAGAAATATTTAACAAATATCTAGAAGAATTAAAGAACAAACAGAGATAAACAATACAATAACTGAAAGGAAAAATACACTAGAAGGAATCAATAGCAGAATAACTGAGGCAGAAGAATGGATAAGTGACCTGGAAGACAGAATGGTGGAATTCACTGCTGCAGAACAAAATAAAGAAAAAAGAATGGAAAGAAATGAAGACAGTCTAAGAGACCTCTGGGGCAAAATTAAACGTAACAACATTCACATTATAGGGGTCCCAGAAGGAGAAGATAGAGAAAGGACCAGAGAAAATATTTGAAGAGATAATAGTCGAAAACCTCCTTAACATGGGAAAGGAAATAGCCACCCAAGTCCAGGAAGTGCAGAGAGTCCCATACAGGATAAACCCAAGGAGAAAGAGGCCGAGACACATAGTAATCAAATTGGCAAAAATTAAAGACAAAGAAAAATTATTGAAAGCAGCAAGGGAAAAACGACAAATAACATACAAGGGAACTCCCATAAGGTTAACCTGCTGATTTCTCAGCAGAAACTCTACAAACCAGAAGGGAGTGGCATGATATACTTAAAGTGATGAAAGGGAAGAACTTACAACCAAGATTCCTCTACCCAGCAAGGATCTCATTCAGATTCGAGGGAGAAATCAAAAGCTTTACAGACAAGCAAAAGCTAAGAGAATCCAGCACCACCAAACCAGCTCTAAGACAAAGGCTAAAGGAACTTCTCTAGGTGGGAAACACAAGAGAAGAAAAGGACCTACAAAAACAAACGCAAAATAATTAAGAAAACGGTAATAGGAACATACATATCCATAATTACCTTAAACGTGAATGGATTAAATGCTCCAACCAAAAGACACAGGCTTGCTGAATGGATACAAAACCAAGACCCATATATATGCTGTCTACAAGAGACCCACTTCAGACCTAGGGACACGTACAGAATGAAAGTGAGGGAATGCAAATGGAAATCAAAAGAAAGATGGAGTAACAATACTCATATAAGATAAAATAGACTTTAAAATAAAGAATGTTACAAGATACAAGGAAGAACACTATGCAATGATCAAGGGATCAATCCAAGAAGAAGATATAACAATTATAAATATATATGCACCCAACATAGGAGCACCTCAATACATAAGGCAACTGCTAACAGAAATAAAAGAGGAAATCGACAGTAACACAATAATAGTGGGGGAATTTAACACCTCACTTACACCAATAGACAGATCATCCAAACAGAAAATTAATAAGGAAACACAAGCTGTAAGTGACACAATAGACCAGAGAGATTTAATTGATATTTATAGGACATTCCTTCCAAAAACAGCAGATTACACTTTCTTCTCAAGTGCACACAGAACACTCTCCAAGATAGATCACATCTTGGGTCACAAATCAAGCCTCAGTAAATTTAAGTAAATTGAAATCATATCAAGCATCTTTTCTGACCACAACGCTATGAGATTAGAAATCAATTAGAGGGGAAAAAAAGGTAAAAAACACAAACACATGCAGGCTAAACAATACGTTACTAAGTAACCAAGAGATCACTGAAAAAAATCAAAGAAGAAATCAAAAAATACCTAGAGACAAATGACAGTGAAAACACGACAATCCAAAACCTATGGGATGCAGCAAAAGCTAAAGCTTCCCTAAGAGGGAAGTTTAGAGCTATACAAGCCTACCTCAAGAAAGAAGAAAAATCTCAAATAAACAATCTAACCCTACACCTAAAGGAACTAGAGAAAGAAGAACACACAAAACCCAAAGTTAGCAGAAGGAAAGAAAACATAAAGATCAGAGCAGAAATATATGAAATAGAAACAGAGAAAACAATAGCAAAGATCAATAAAACTAAAAGCTGGTTCTTTGAGAAGATAAACAAAATTGATAAACCATTAGCCACACTCATCAAGAAAAAGAGGGAGAGGACTCAAATCAATAAAATTAGAAATGAAAAAGGAGAAGTTACAACAGACACTGCAGAAATACACAGCATCCTAAGAGACTACTACAAGCAACTCTATGCCAATAAAATGGACAACCTGGAAGAAATGGACAAATTCTTAGACAGGTATAACCTTCAAAGACTGAACCAGGAAGAAACAGAAAATATGAACAGACCAATCACAAGAAATGAAATTGAAACTGTGATTAAAAATCTTCCAACAAACAAAAGTCCAGGACCAGATGGCTTCACAGGTGAATTCTATCAAACATTTATAGACGAGCTAACACCCATCCTTCTCAAACGCTTCCAAAAAATTGCAGAGGAAGGAAGACTCCCAAACTCATTCTATGAGGCCACCATCACCCTGATAACAAAACCAGACAAAGATACTACAAAAATAAAAGAAAACTACAGGCCAATATCACTGATGAATATAGATGCAAAAATCCTCAACAAAATACTAGCAAACACAATCCAACAACACATTAAAAGTATCATACACCATGATCAAGTGGGATTTATCCCAGGGATGCAAGGGTTCATCAATATACGCAAATCAACATGATACACCATATTAACAAATTGAAGAATACAAACCATATGATCCTCTCAATAGATGCAGAAAAAGCTTTCAACAAAATTCAACACCCATTCATGATAAAAACTCTCTAGAAAGTGGGCATAGAGGGAACCTACCTCAACATAATAAAGGCCATATATGACAAACCCACAGCAAACATCATTCTCAATGGTGAAAAACTGAAAGCATTTCCTCTAATATCAGGTACAAGACAAGGATGTCCACTCTCGCCACTATTATTCAACATAGTTTTGGAAGTCCTAGCCACGGCAATCAGGGAAGAAAAAGAAATAAAATGAATACAAATTGGAAAAGAAGAAGTAAAACTGTCACTGTTTGCAGATGATATGATACTACACATAGAGAATCCTAAAGATGCCACCAGAAGACTACTAGAGCTAATCAGTGAATTTGGTAAAGTTGCAGGATACAAAATTAATGCACAGAAATCTCTTGCATTCCTATACACTAATGATGAAAAATTTGAAAGAGAAATTAAGGAAACACACCCATTTACCTCTGCAAACAAAAGAATAAAATACCTAGGAATAAACCTACCTAGGGAGACAAAAGACCTGTATGCAGAAAACTGTAAGACACTGATGAAAGAAATTAAAGATGATACCAACAGATGGAGAGATATACCATGTTCTTGGATTGGAAGAATCAATATTGTGAAAATGACTATACTACCCAAAGCAATCTACAGATTCAGTGCAATCCCTATCAAATTACCAATGGCATTTTTTATAGAACTAGAACAAAAAAATCTTAAAATTTGTATGGAGACACAAAAGACCCCGAATAGCCAAAGCAATCTTGAGGGAAAAAAACGGAGCTGCAGGAATCAGACTCCCTGACTTCAGACTATACTACAAAGCTACAGTAATCAAGACAATATGGTACTGGCACAAAGACAGAAATATAGATCAATGGAACAGGATAGAAAGCCCAGAGATAAACCCACGCACCTATGGTCAACTAATCTATGACAAAGGTGGCAAGGATATACAATGGAGAAAAGACAGTCTCTTCAATAAGTGGTGCTGGGAAAACTGGACAGCTACGGGTAAAAGAATGAAATTAGAACACTCCCTAATACCATACACAAAAATAAACTCAAAATGGATTAGAGACCTAAATGTAAGACCGGGCACTATCAAACTCTTAGAGGAAAACATAGGAAGAACACTCTTTGACGTAATCACAGCAAGATCACTCTTGATCCACCTCCTAGAGTAATGGAAATAAAAACAAAAATAAACAAATGGGACCTAATGAAACTTCAAAGCTTTTGCACAGCAAAGGAAACCATAAACAAGACGAAAAGACAACCTTCAGAATTGGAGAAAATATTTGCAAATGAATCAATGGACAAAGGATTAATCTCCAAAATATAGAAACAGCTCATGCAGCTCAATATTAAAAAAACAAACAACCCAATCAAAAAATGGGCAGAAGACCTAAGTAGACATTTCTCCAAAGAGGACATACAGATGGCCAGGAAGCACATGAAAAGCTGCTCAACATCACAAATCATTAGAGAAATGCAAATCAAAACTACAATGAGGTATCACCTCACACCAGTTAGAATGGGCATCATCAGAAAATCTACAAACAACAAATGCTGGAGAGGGTGTGGAGAAAAGGCAACCCTCTTGCACTGTTGGTGGGAATGTAAATTGATACAACCACTATGGAGAACACTATGGAGGTTCCTTAAAGAACTAAAAATAGAATTACCATATGCCCCAGCAATCCCACTATTGGGCATATATCCAGAGAAACCCATAATTCAAAAAGACACATGAACCCTAATATTCATTGCAGCACTATTTACAATAGCCAGGTCATGGAACGAACCTAAATGCCCATCGACAGACGAATGGATAAAGAAGTTGTGGTACATATATACAATGGAATATTACTCAGCCATAAAAAGGAATGAAATTGGGTCATTTGTAGAGACGTGGATGTATCTAGAGACTATCATAGAGAGTGAAGTAAGTCAGAAAGAGAAAAACAAATATCGTATATTAATGCATATTATGTGGAACCTAGAAAATGGTACAGATGAACTGGTTTGCAGAGGATAAATTGAGACACAGATGTAGAGAACAAACGTATGGACACGAAAGGTGGAAAGCGGTGGGGGGTGGGGGTTGTCGTGTGATGAACTGGGAGATTGGGATTGACATGTATACACTGATGTGTATAAAATGGATGACTAATAAGAAAAATAAATAAATAAATAAACATTAAAAAAAAAAAGAAAGACATAGCGGACAAGTCCCCTCAAATGAAATAAACTCTGCTCCTAGATAGTATGGTTTAATTGCAGAAACAAATATTCTAATTGACAATTGGAACCAATCTGGAAACCATTAACTATTTGTCCCTGAAGGGAAGAAAATTTAGCAAGTGTCTTAAACTCTTTACAGAGGTTTCCTTATCTGTTAATCAAGAAAATAAACGACACTTTCCTCAAAAGGAAAATTTTGCTTTAATTAGTATTTTTAAATGTATAAGTTATAAGCACTGTGGAATCTGAAGTGAAATACTTATACCATTCCACTAAAATATAAACTAAAGTAACTGACAATGTTTATTGGTCTTGTGCATAAGAATTGGAAGTCTAGAGTCAGAAGATCTAGAATTGGTAGACTGCAGAGATGGCCCCAAGAGTTTGCCCCTCCTTGTATCTACATTCTTTGCTATGTAACTTTGCAATACCCTCCCACAGACACAGGAATAGACACAATTTCTACCCCTGGGTTCAGCCATGTATTGCTTTAGTTAATGATATATTAACAAATATGATGCAAAGAAAAGATTAAAATGGACTTATACAATTGGGTTCATTCTCACACTTGCCCTCTATTACTGCCATGAAAGGACATACCTGGGCTAGCCTGATAAAGGATAGGAGACATAAGGAGCATAGCTGGGTTTTCCCAGTTTTCCTAAGATAAGACCATGCTAAATCATCTGATAATGAGTTAACACCCAGGCATAATCAGCAGAGTTGCTGCAAGCAGTATTCCATTCATGTAATAAAAAATTCTTAAGGTTGTTTGTTACACTTTTGTGGTCACTTGTTACGCATCATTTTTAAGGCTACAGATAGCTGATGAAAAAAAAAAGGACTGAAAATGGAGTGCTGCTGTAACAAAAATGTGATCCATTGATTTGGGGACCAGGAGATAGGTAGTAAGGATACCATTAGAGGAGACTGGAAAGACTGGAAGATAACTGTAACAGGAAAAGTGAACTATCGTGACCAGCGCTATGAAGTTGTGCCACGTTTAGTAAAACTGTCACATGTCACGTGAAAGTTAAAAAGTATACCGAATGAACTTTGGGATTTGACTCACAAGATATCCAAGGAGACTACTGAAAACATCTGGTTGCATTTAGCTGTTCATGGTAAGGTTCTACTAGAAAAATGTAGATTAAATGTAGATTAAAGAACCAGCCAGTGTCCAAGCACCATGCAATGTGAATGTGGAGAGCTCAGGAATTTTGGAAATTGTTAGCTTAGAAATTAAAACCATTCACATTCCCAGCCTCTCAACCAAGGAAAAGATTCTCTTATTAATACATTGCTTCAGGATCAAGGATATTTGAGATCTTTTAAGTCCTCTTTTCTTTTTTTAATTGAAGTATAGTTGACTTACAATATTGTGTTAGTTTCAGGTGTACATCAAAGTGATTCAGTTATATATTTTTTTTCAGGTTATTTTCCATTACAGGTTATTACAAGATATTGAATATAGTTCCCTGTGCAATACAGTAAATCCTTGTTGCTTATCTATTTTATATAAAGTAGTTTGTATCTGTTAATCTCATACTCCTAATTTATCCCTCCCCTCTCCCTTTCCTCCTTGGTAACCATAAGTTTGTTGTCTACGTGTTAAGACCTCTTAAAGGATTGAATTGTTGCCTAGTAGACCTTCCCAGTTGGACAAATGGACTCCTGGGAATCTTAATGTTGTTGTCTCACAGCAACTTGACATGTCAAAATTATCAATAATTAAGTCTAGAGAGATATGCATGTCTCAAAAACAATTGGGATGCAGCTTGTGGTGCATGTGGTGAACTCAAATCTGAAACATAGAAAACCCACAGAGTTTTCAAGATAGATGTACTTAAAAAAAAAAAAAAAAGATAGCTGTACTTGCAAAAGCACCACCAGCTTATTTTAAAGGGACTTAGTTATTCCCATATTACAGAACCAGGGCTTAATCAAGGAACAAACTCCATTCCAGGGTATGGAAATTTGGCAACACTTTGCCTAGAAGAATTTCAGAATTGATATGGACTGATTAGTGCCTCCTGTTTTTCTTTATTCAAATAAAAGTGTTTTTGTAATTTTCCTCTCCCTGTCTGAGTGGCACAAAACCAACCTTTATTATGTCCATGGATATTGTGGTTCAGGAATTTGGACAAGAAATAGTGAGGCAAGCTTCTCTCTACTGAACAATCTCTGTAACCTCAGCTAGAGGACTTAAAAGCCAGGGGTTAAAATTATCTGAAGGTTTATTCACTAATATGTCTGGTGATAGATGTTGCTCAGGACCTTAGCTGGATCTACTGAGTGTAATATCTTCACATAGTCCTCCCATACAGGGACTTAGCTTACTTACAATACAGTGGTTGGGTCCCACCAGAAGTATTACAGAGACCGTTTTTAAGATATAATAAGCCACAAAGTTTGAGTGTTTGGAGGCAGCCAATTTGTCTTTTTATTTCATAGTTCTCCAAATCAAGAGGTCCCACATTTAAACCTGTTGACGATTATAAGGTTTTGGACTATGTGAGACTGATGCTATGACTGCATATTTCAGGGTCTTAGTGGAATAGAGTTGAGCAAATGTTACATATTAGAGGTTGTTAAATAATTGTCACTATGAGTGAAGACTGTACTAACTTACATTAATGGACTCAATTATTTATCTCTCCCTGTATCCACATATTCTGCCATATAACTTTTCAAACCTTCCCAAGGTAGGTGGAAGAGGGATTGATATAATTCCCCTCCCTTGGGTTTGGTCATGTCTCATGCCTTGGTCAATGAGTTGTTAGTAAACATGATGCAAACAGAAGCTTGGAATGGTCTAGTACAACTATACTTGCCCTTGACATAAACCTCTTCAATCAACATGAGAAGGACATGTACAGGCCAGCCTGCAAGAAGATGATAAACATGTGGAGCAGAGCCAAGCAGACCCAGCCATTCCAGCTGAAGATTTTCCAGATCATCTAACAGCCTGCTATACCCCCAAAATGGAAGTGAATTCCCCCAAATTAGCAGAGCCACCTGTCAACCTCCTCAGAAGTATAAATTTAATAAAGGCTTATTGTTGTGGGCCAATGAGGTTATGTGTTACTGTTATGAGACTTTGTGGTAAAACAATAAAGTGATTCCACATATCAAATGCCAAATAACATCTATTAAAAGATAAAAATGAATGCCACTCTCAGGCTATACTGTACTCCACTGTTATATCAGGAAGGCATATCATGGGTTAATTAACTTTCTACTTGACCAAATTCTTCCCCATGCACTATATTTACTGGGCACATGTTTGAAAAGCAGGAACTTACTATCCTGGGGGAAATACTTACAGGTACACATATAACGATCAGATCCTATTGAGATACTGAGAAGTGGTGAACATCTGTATGAAATTGCCATTTGCACTATTAAGCAGAGCCACCTAAAAAATTATCTGTAAAATGGAGTTAATGTTAACTAGAATATCAATGATTTTTGGATGTCTGCCTGTGGAATCAAATTTATATCCTTAAATTTTTACTGCAGAAAAATTTCTGTTTAAAAATAAGACTGATACTGAGGCCAAGATGGGGAAGTAGGAAGACCCTGAGCTCACCTCCTCCCAGGTGCACACCAAAATTACAGCTATTAACAGAGCAGCTATCTATGAGATGACCTGAAGATGAGCAGAGAAGATTTTATACAACTAAAGATGTAAATAAGCAATCACACCAAGATAGGTGGGAGGGGAAAAGATGTGGTATAGTCAAGACCCATACCCCCAGGTTAGCTGACACACAAACAGGAAGATAATCACAATTACAAAGGTTCTACACAAGGAATGAGGGATTCAAGTAACTCATTGGGCTTCCCAATCCAGGGGTCCTGCACCAGGAAGATGAACCCCCAGAACCTCTGACTTTGAAGGCTAGCAAGGCTTGCATATGGGAGAGCCAGAAGGCTGTTGGAAGCAGAGACTCTACTCTTAACGGGTTCAAGCAAAATTTCACATAATAAGACTTCCAGCACAGAGGCAGTAATTTGAAAGAAGCATGGGTCAGACCCACTTGCTGATCTTGTAGAGCCTCTGGAAGAGATAGGAGGCAAATGAGTCTCCTCCTGGAGATATAGATACTGGCAGCAACCATTTTTGTGACCTTGCTCTAACATGATGACACTGGTGCAGAAATTCTCTCTCTAGCTTATTAGCACTGGGGGCTTACTCATCTACCAGTAGGCCAGATTCAGCCCTGGGACCCTTGGACCCCACAGCTAGCTGCCCCAGGACCTGGCCCTGCCCACCAGTAGGCTGGCACCATCCCTGGAACACACCAGGCCATGTGGCCAGCTGCACCCAGATCTGGCCTCATCCAACAGTGACTAGTACTTCCAATGCTATGTTGAATAAACATGGTAAGAGTGGGCATCCTAGTCTTGTTCCTGAGCTTAGAGGAAATGCACTCAGTTTTTCAACATTGAGTACTATATTAGCTGTGGGCTTGTCATATGTGATGCTTATTATGTTGACGTATGTTCTCTCTATGCCCACTTTCTGGAGAGATTTTAGCATAAGTGGATGTTGAATTTTGTCAAAAGCTTTTTCTGCACCCGTTGAAATGATCATATAATTTTTATTCTTCAGTTAATTAGTGTGGTGTATCACATTAATTGATTTGTGGATATTGAACCATCCTTGAATCCCTGGGATAAATCTCACTTGATCGTGGTGTATGATCCTTTTAATGTATTGCTGGATTCGGTTTGCTTATATTTTGTTGAGGATTTTCACATCTATGTTCATCAGTAATATTGGCCTGTAATTTTCCTTTTTGTGATATATTTGTCTGGTTTTAATATCAGGGTGATTCTGGCCTTGTAGAATGAGTTCAGAAGCATTCCTTCCAATGCAATTTTTTTGGAACAGCTTGAGAAGGCTAGGTGTTAACTCTTCTCTAAATGTTTGATAGAATTCACCTGTGAAGCCATCTGGTCCTGGACTTTTGTTGAGTTTTTTTGTTTGTTTGTTTGCTTGGTTTTTTTATTACTGATTCAGTTTCATTACTGGTAATTGGTCTGTTCATATTTTCTATTTCTTCCTGGTTGTTGATTCAGTCTTGGGAAATTGCACATCTCTAGGAATTTGTCCATTTCTTCTAGGTTGTCCATTTCATTGGCATATAGTTTTTCCTAGTAGCCTGTTATGATCCTTTGTATTTCTGTGGTGTCAGTTGTAACTTCTCCTTTTTAATTTGTGATTTTATTGATTTGAGTCCTCTCTTTTTTCTTAATGAGTCTGGCTAAAGGTTTATCAATTTTGCTTATCTTTTCAAAGAACCAGCTCTTAGTTTCATTGATCTTTGCTACTGTATTTTAGTCTCTATTTCATTTATTTCTGCTGTTATCTTTATGATATCTTTCCTTCTACTAACTTCGGGTTTTGTTTGCTCTTCTTTTGTAGTTCCTTTAGGTGTAAGGTTAGGTGGTTTAGTGGAGATTTTTCTTGTTTCCTGAGGGAATCTTGTATCACTATAAACTTCCTTCTTAGAGCTACTTTTGCTATATTCTATAGATTTTGGATCATTATGTTATCATTTTCATTTGTCTCCAGGTTTTCTTAAATTTTATGTTTGATTTCTTCACTGATCCATTGGTTGTTTAGTAGCATATTGTTTAGCCTCCATGTGTTTGTGTTTTTTGTAATTTTTTCTTGTAGTCGATTTCTAGTCTCATAGCATTGTGATTGGAAAAAATGCTTGATATGATTTTAATTTTCTTAAATTTACTGAGGCTTGTTTTGTGGCCTAGCATGTTATCTATCCTAGAAAATGTTTCATGTGCACTTGAAAAGAATGTGTCTTCTGCTGCTTTTGGATGGAATGTTCTATATATTGATACATCTATTAAGTCCATCTGGTCTAATGTATCATTTAAGGTCAATCTTTCCTTTTTGATTTTCTCTCTGGATAATCTATCCATTGATATAAGTGGGATGTTGAAGTCCTCGACTATTATTTTGTTACTGTCGATTTCTCCCTTTATGTGTGTTAATATTTGCTTTATGTATTTAGGTGCTCCTATGTTGGGTGCATATATATTTATAATTCTTATATCTTCCTCTTGAATTGATCCCTTGATCATTATGTAATGTCCTTCTTTGTCTCTTATAACAGTCTTTCTTTTAAAGTCTACTTTGTCTGATATAAGTATTGCTACCCCAGCTTCCTTTTGATTTTCATTTTCATGAAATACCTTTTTCATGAAATACCTTTTTCCATCCCTTACCTTTCAGTCTGTGCATCTTTAGATCTGAAGGGAGTCTCCTGTAGGCAGCATATATACAGGTCTTGTTTTTGTATCCATTCAGCCACTCTATGTCTTTTGATTGGAGCATTTAGTTCATTTACATATAAAGTAATTATTGATATGTATGTTCTTATTGCTATTATGTTCATTGTTTTGGGTTTGCCTTTATAGTTCTTTCCTGTTAATTTCTTCATCTTTTGTTCTCTTCTCTTGTCATTTGATGACTATCCTTAGTCTTATGTTTGGATTCCTTTTTCTTTTATGTGTGTATATTATAGATTTTTGGTTTGTGGTTACCAGGAGCTTTATATATAGCAATGTATATATGTATGTGATTGTTTT
Organism: Eschrichtius robustus; assembly: GCF_028021215.1. Classification (NCBI taxonomy): domain Eukaryota; kingdom Metazoa; phylum Chordata; class Mammalia; order Artiodactyla; family Eschrichtiidae; genus Eschrichtius; species Eschrichtius robustus. The sequence continues at coordinate 74,721,780 of NC_090827.1, forward strand.
TAGTTGATTTCTTAACTTAAATGCATTTTCTCAACCCTGAATTTGTACTCTCCTCACAATTATAATTTTTGATATTCAATGAATATATTTTAAGTGGCAACCTAAGAAGCAGTAAACTTTGCATTCTGTTAGATACAGTCTAAAGCAATATAGACAGTTTTCAGATGGTTTTCTTTAGGGTTTTTTCCCCTTTTTATTGAATAAATTTAATGTGTCATATTGTATAAGTTTAAAGTGTACAGCATGTTACTTTCATATATTTACATACTATGACTGCTGATGTGGTGATATTTATCACATTACATAATTATAGTACCAAATTATTGTCTATATTCATCATATTGTGCATTAGATCTCTATTGCTTACTTACTGTTTGTTACAAGTTTGTACCATTAAAGCCTAGTACCTCTCTGGCCACATTTGCACACCGGATGGCTCCCACCAAGTATATCTTAGGCATGATGTTGTCAATCCAACAGTATATTTGGATGTGATTTTTCACAAATTGTCCATTTAGAGAGACCATGTTCAATGTAAGCAGATGATCACTGTGTCAAGTCAGTCTGTGTGGAGGTTTGAGTCCTCTGTATAGCAGTGACTAATGCCAGGACCAATTATAAACCCAGTGCACTTTTTATAACCATAGATAACAGAAATATCCCTTCATAAGTTTTCTATCCAAAGGCTACCCAGACAGGTGTCAAGTGATACCCTGGTTCCCAAATCTACTACAGAACCTTCACTAAATATAACTTTACTCATGTATATTTATGACATTTCTATAGTGTTCTCTACATGTATTTTGTCTTCATCTGAAAGGGACTTTTATTTTTATTTCTCCTCTTTTCAGTAAAAGCACATGGTTGATGTTATTTAAGACCTAATGTTCCACAGTGGAGTAGTATATGAGGTCATAAATGGCTCTAGCAGTTATCAAAAGCTTTGGCTTCAACCTCAGCATTTAATCATTTGTAAAAACCAGTTATAGGCTCATATACTTCCTCACTGTGAACATTATTCCTCTTATATGACAAGGTAAAAAATACTTTTAAAAATAGATTAAACCACATCATCCAAAAATTAATAATTAAGTATTTCTGCTCATCTCATAAGAATTTGGAAGTTCTATACTTTTGTTGACTTTTTTCAATGTGCATCAATTTTTTAACATTTGTTCAGTACTTTGAAAATGTAATGCACTGTATAAGTGCTAAGTACTATTAATGATGTTATTATGTGAGGTTAGTTTAGAAGTAAGGATTAGATGAAGAATAGCACAAAGGAATGTGCTATGGAGAAAAGAAATGAGATTTGTGATTAGATATTTTTCATCTCAGAGAAGATTTTGTTTTCTTCTGAGGAGGGGTCTATTTACACTTTCTGAACTTTGGCCAAAATGCTTTCTTTCTTATATTTGGAAAAGATGTATTATACTGATGCTGGAAATCTGCACAATGAAGAGTTCTGTGCTTCATACATAGGAGGAAGAGGTTATTGACCCACTACTGAGGAAAAAAAACACTTTAAATCATTAAAAAAAAAAGAAGAATGATAGGTTTATACTCATGCAGAATTTCTCAACTACTTCCCATTTCAAACAAGGATACCCTTTTTATATCACACACACACACACACACACACACACACACACACACACTCTCCAGAGTCAGTGCTGCTGTAGTTGGTATGCCCCAGTACAAAGCTTTCTGGACTCTATATGGTTTGAAACTATAGTGTTGAATGTCAATATTATGACATAGTATGAGTGTGTTTCATGTTTGGTGATTGCAATCATTGTTGCTTTTGTTGTGGTCATCCATGTACAATGCTTGGTGTCAGTTTATTTATCTCTTGTAAAAATAAAATACAGTGTGTGTGTGTGAAAATAAAAAAAAAGAAACTATAGTGTATGTTTTGTTTGTATCATAGTTAATTAATCCTCAAGACTCCCTCCAGTGACTAAAACAAAAATTGTTTAAATCTTATGTTCACTGTACTGCAATAATGAATTCCACCTTTGCCCCCTCAATATTTTGTAACTGAACTTTCATCTATTTCAATATGAATAAGTATAGTTTCCAAATTTTAGAGCACTCTATAAGCACTGTTTAATTTCCACAATTTAGCACAAAGATAAAATAATTTATGGCTATATTAAGGTAGTGAGTCCCTGGACAAAAAATGGAGAGATGCAATTTACAATGATTTTGATAAGAGATTCATTTGTGCAGCCAATTTGGTCAAGGCATTTTCTGTTTTTTATATTAAAGTCAACTATGCACTTTCTCCCTTCCCTTCTAATTATACTTTATTGTTTTTCTTGGGGAGTGAGCTATGAAGAACACTTTTGTTTGTTGACAGAAATGGAACTGAAGAATATTTTCATGGAAGATTTATGACACATAGCCAATTACATGTGGACTGCAGATAGCAAATTAGTTTTGGATTTGTCTCATTCAAAAACCATTGACAAGTGTGATTCATCATAATAATTTTGCAGAGGAATCACAGCAGATCATAGCCTGCACCACAATGATGCTGCTATCACAATCCATCATGATTAAATAGTGGTCTAGAGTTATATGAGAACTTGTAATAATATATAAATATTGATAATTAGATGTTGATTTGAAGCAGGGGACATGGAGGGCTTCCCTGGTGGTGCAGTGGTTAGGAATCCATCTGCCAATGCAGGGGACACGGGTTCGAGGCCTGGTCCGAGAAGATCCCACATGCCACGGAGCAACTGTGGATCCCACAAGGCTCGTGCACCACAACTACTGAGCCTGCGCTCTAGAGCCCGTGAGCCACAACTGCTGAGCCCACGTGCCTAGAGCCCATGCTCCGCAACAAGAGAAGTCACCGTAATGAGAAGCCCGTGCACCGCAACGAAAGTAGGCCCCGCTTGCCACAACTAGAGAAAGCCGCGCACCGCAACGAAGAACAAAAGCAGCCAAAAATAAATAAATAAATAAATAAATTTGAAGTAGGAGACACGGAGATTTGTGTGTACTGTTACCTTACTTTACACTGAGCAGATTAAGAATTGTTTGTTTTTGCTACTTTTGACTTAAATTAGAATTCTCATGAGAATTCTGCCTGAAACTTAAAAATAAAACTCTGTTAACCTCCTCTTTACATATTGTTAGCATAGTCCCTATTGAAAGAATTTCATGTGATGTTTTTCTGTCTTTTATGACAATTTTTTATTTCAGAGGTTTAAAAAGTTTCAACGGTATGAAAAATTGCCCCACCCAATAAAATGTCCTTCTCCAGTCCTGATTTACATTCAGTGAGTTAGAAAAGCAATGCCAACACTCAGTTTACTGTTCTCAAAAAGCTCTTCATATCCAAACTGCAAAAATTTTCATCTTTGCCTCCTTAGAAACTCTCCTGATGATTCTAAGTCTCCATAACTTCATATTGTGTGTGCTCCCTCAACAAATATTTAGTGAATAGTCTACTATGTGCCAGGTGCTGTTCTAAATATTGGAAATACAACATTAAGAAAACAGGCAAAATGTCTGCCTTTCATGACCCTCCACTCAAGTGGGAGGAATCAAAAATAAACAAAATATATATGTTGATGATACACTGTTATTGAGAAAAAGAAATCACAAAAAAATGTTTAAGAAATGTGAAATGGAAAAAGGTTCCAGAAATTTTGAAATGTGCTACTATAGTTACGTGCAGATGCAACTAAAAACTTCTTGTCCTTTCTTCATTGCACGCCCTAAAAAAGTAACTAAGCCAACCATGCACAAAGCCTTTTAAGTGCTATCTGCCCATTGGACCTGCTAGCTGTCCATTGGCTTTGCTCAGAAAGAACCACATTTTAATGCATTGCTGTTTGTAATCTGGGAAAGATTATAGTTAGAGTGTCTAACTGAGACAGACAGACTGTCTTTAACACTGGAAAGAGCCTTAAAGATATTTAGTCCCATCCCCTCATTGTATCATGGAGTAAATTTTATACGGATAGATGCAATTTCTTGTCTACAATTCCATGACTAATGAAGTCAGCACTAAGACCTGGTCTAAATTTTATAACTCCAAATGCAAAATTCCCTGCTGTCATTCTGCCCATTCTGCTGTCTCTCTCTGCTTAATGTGCTGGATGCCCTATTGCAGCCCTCCATTCCACAGCTGATTAGCACTGCCTCCTCATAAATATCCAGCCCAGACAGGTTTAAAGTAGGGGTGCATTTCTTCAAAGGCATAAGCTTTAAAAAGATAATTGATGGTGCATTCCCAAGGTATTAATAATCAAACCATCCTGATATACAAAAGATGTATTAAAAAATAAAGTTATTTTTCCCATGATGACATATTTGATAGTTTATTTGCAATATGAAGCATCTAATTCTTTCAAAGAATACCTTTATTGGCTCTGATTGACTAGCGTTCTAGCTCATACTAATTCTGCTTGTTGGATGATCTATCACTGATGATCAGAATCCAGCCCTTTTACTAAAGTAGACAGGACTGTGAGCAAGTTTGCAGGCATCAAAGACCCACTCAAAGACCCACTCTGCCACAAAGAGAGGTGACAGAGGACCCCAGACAGCTTCTCCAGGCCTCTAGCCTTACTCCATGTAATGTTTATTTTAGTGTCAGATACTCAATAAGGATGCAATAAATCTTGGCTAGTGATGATAAAATGCATAATCTACCTTCAGAGTATAGTATATGACATGTGTTTCATACAATTTATTTTATTTTATTTTTAACTGTTATTGGAGTATAGTTGCTTTACAATATTGTGTTAGTTTCTACTGCACAGCAAAGTGAATCAGCTATACATATACATATATCCACTCTTTTTTGGATTTCCTTCCTGTTTAGGTCACCACAGAGCATTGAGTAGAGTTCCCTGAGCTACACAGTAGGTTCTCATTAGTTATCTATTTTATGCATAGTACCGATAGTGTATATATGTCAATCCCAATCTCCCAATTCATACCACCACCTCCCCTTTCCCCCCTTGGCATCCGTACGTTTGTACAGTCCTGTCTATTTTAGTAAAAGTTCTTGATGGCCACACGGGGATGAAGAGGCTTTCCCCTGAAGGAGACCCATCTGTTTAAGAAGCTCTCATCGCTATTGAGGTGCTCTGAACAATACTTTGACTTTGGCCACCTGTGATGGAGCCCATCAACAAGCAGGAAATTATTGCTCTGCAGCTTTATGAAAAGAGTTGGAGTAATTACAATACCTTAAAGAGCTAAAACCTTAACTATGTAGAACTGTAGAAAGAGTTCAGAGTATAAAATTTCTTGTTACAAACCATAAAGACAACTAGATGAAAACATAGCAGGAATAATATGAAAAGAACTGATTGACCCATGTAGGCAGAAATTGGCTGCCTACATAAATCTCATTTTATTTACTCTATGATTCATCAAAAGCGAAGACCTCTATAGTGCCCACTACTAACCCAGACAACAATTCAAAAATTTTTTAAGGATTGTTTTGAGAATCTAATTGCAAGTTTTTAATGGGAAGAGTATAAACTAACATCTCTTATTTCCCTAGCACTATGCAGTTTTCCATTCTGATTTCAGAGCTATATGATATTAACACTTTGAAATCAAATATATAACATATTGAAAAACATTGTTTATAACTGAAGTACAGATTAGGCATAATTGATGGAGAAATCAACATACATTGAGGCAGATTTGTAAATGCGAAGTAGTATTTCAGTCAGGTTATCTTGAATGCATCAGAATGAGTAAACAAACAGTTATCTGTGAGGTACAGAGGCAGAAAGTAGTAAGCATAATTTTCTAGGTTATGTACATAATAATAAGAACTTATTTACATGCATAGGTTAATAAACTTAGCCTTTTGAAAAGAATATAAAACCTGAGGTACTAGTTTAATGATAAACAAGTGTTAAATTACATAGCAATTCTATACAATGTGTTAATATCTATATTTAAATAAAAGTTCAAAACAAAACAAAATAAAAAGAACCCAGCCCTTTGTTTATAATCCAATTTCACCATTTATATTAAAAATGGTGTGACTAAGGCTGGTTTTGCAAGCACCAAACTCACTTCACTCTCCCCTTAGATTTTATTTTAAGCCTCCTTTAAAGTCAGGTGTGACTATGTTTCTAATACTGGGTCATTGGAATATGATGAAAGTGTATGCCACCTTCAGGGCTGATCGCTAAAATTTCCCTGTGTGACCCTGAATGCTTTCTCCATCCCTCTGGCTGAAAGAAAAGGACTCAGGAGGACATGGAAGAGCCAGAGCCATAAGATGGAAGAGGCTTGTGAATTACTTCTTAGAAGTCTATTTGCCATACACCCAAATTAATGCTACGTTAGGAAGAAATTCATTTCTATTGAATTGAGCCACTGAAATTTGGGGGGTTATTTTTTGTATCAGCTAACCTATGCAGATTAGTACATATGGATTACATCCACATATTTGAATGCCAATTGATGCCTCTTACTCTTTTAAAAATCTCACAGATTTTCTTGATTTATGTTTACATTTCTACATACTGCTAATGAACAGAATTTGGGAGTGCTTTTCATATGAATTTTCCAATGAATATCTTTATATTTGGGTCTTTCTTATTTGGGGTATATTTATCTCCTAAAGTTTCTTCATTTTTTAAAAAAATCAGACCATAGTACACAGCTCACTCTATAAGATAGTCTATAGTTGCTTGCATATCTTGTATTTATGTAAATGGTTAGTATTTTTATTAGCAAGAGTATTAAGATATGCAAAAGTTATAGAGAATAAAACAACTCCCTATATGCCTTCCAAACAGCTTTATAAATAAAATATCTTCCCTCTAATTAAATCCTATGCTGAACCCCTCCTCAATCACATTTTTGTCCTTTCCAGATAGCCACTCTCTTGAATTTGATGTTTAACACCTCTATGTATTTCTTTGTTATTTAACACACATATCTGTTCATAAGTAACATGCAGTATTGTTTTGCATGTGTTTAAATGATATAAATGTATATATACATT